>NW_022990399.1:0-27500 GCF_902827175.1 Gymnodraco acuticeps
TGGTGACGTGAAGTCATGTGACCATGCTGTAGTTGCTCTTCTCTGGTTACCCTTATCACATGTTCGACATATACAATTGGCATTCAGGACAAACTGCATCGCCTTACATATTGTGGCAGGATGAGCAGTAAATAGTGTTGTAAGGCATATTATTTTTAGCCTATCACCGCCAGGGGGCACCCTATAAAGGAGCAGAGGCTTCTAGCTGGCGGTCTCTTGTTCGCTGGTGCCCAGACCAACCCACTTCCGATCTTGCCGTGTTTTGCTTCCGCCACCGGCGTAGGTATGTTGTAGGAGAATAGTTGGCTTCAGGTAAAGTTTCGCAATTTATCATACTTACGTGTAGTCACGTTTTGTTTTGTATAGCGGAGGGTCTTCGATGCCCGTCAAGTAGCCGTAACATAGAGAGCATGAAACTCTCTCCTCTCTGCCTGATCGGTATGTACGGCGATTTGTTCAGTCCATTCACCACACCTTTCCTGAACATTAATATTATACTTGTGTGTTTATTGTTAATCTAGGGCCAAGCTTTAAAGAACCGCTGCTGTTTTGCTGCACCGAAAAGAGACGGGTTTCTGACGCAGGGTCATCTCCCGTACTGCTGATCCTGTGTGCTGCTAAGTGCTAGTTAATTGTCTGCGTCTGGCTATCGTGTCTGGTCCGGTTTGGCATTGCCTACGGCAGTATCATCACCTGCCCTACCGATCCTGTGCTGCTGGACACTACTTAGATTGTTCGCTTTTGGCTACTGTGGTTGGGCCGGTTTAGCGTGGCCTACTCTGTACTAGAGGTCCGCTCCCCTAGTGGGATTTTAGTGACTGGACTGCTGGGCTAACTCCTTCTGTTTAGTTATTCTTTCCTTCACCAATTTCAACTATTTTGTTTACTTTGTTCCTTTTCATTAATAGTTTATTTTTGTTTATTCCTATTTTCTTTTGTTGTTTTCTTTTCTTTTGGCTTATTTTATACTTAATTAGTGTCGATATATCTTTGGTCAAATCATTGTTTGTTTATATGATAATGGTTTTGGTTTAGGTTTTGTTTATGCCGCATGATTACGGCTTATTTTGGTTTATTTCATTTTGAGTCATTCTGTGTTTTTGTCCCCCACTTATTGTGTTTCCCTTGTTTTCCTGTTTTAGTGACTGAGAGCTGAAGGTGGTGGTGTTGGTGTCCGAGGTGGTGGCTTCCCCCTTTCCGTGTGCTGTGCTTCCCCCGGGTTTTTGGATCTTTTCTCCGTGTGATTGTGTGAGTGTGGAACACGTGTGACCGGGGTGACTTAAGTTTGTTTTAGTGGGATCCCTCTACTCATTCGTTGACCTTCTCCCCCACTGGTAAGCCTCAGCCCTCTTGTTCGTTCTCCCTTTTGGATATAGCCCTGTGTGACTGTTTTTAGAAATTGTATTTTTACTATTGTATACAAATAAACTGTTCTATTTTTGATAATTGAACCACGTCTCTTGTTCCATGAGTAACCGAACCTGTGTGTCCTAGTGACTTAAAACGTGTCACATTTCCCTGGGTGAAATTCCCAGGGTGGCGTTGTCGGACTTAGTGGTTTAACCAAACTGTTAAATTAATATATTTATTCTGCGGCCACTGCTACAATATGAATGACTAATGAACTGTATTTAACTACAAACATGAAGAGCTGAGTCTCATCTCAATGAGAGATATACACATTTAAAGAGACAATCACTATCAAAACAAAACTAATATGTATTTTCAAGCTAAGTCATGCGACCGTGCTGTCGTTCCTTTAGAGCCCAATCTAGCTCTATTTGTTGGATAGAAGCCAAATCTGGCGTCATTGCTCGGGAAAACATTTGTTATTTTAAGAAAATGACATGAATAATATATCAAATGACATTATTGTTAACACAGGAAAACCAAGATAATTCAATGTTTTAGTCATGTATGTAAAGGGCTTCTTTAATTACCACTTCCTGAGGATCAAACAAATATTTGATCTGAGTTTTCATGCCGTCAGTACTCGAACGTGTACGGAGAAAAACTTCATGAATATTCAATGTTTGTATCGTCGTCTCTTTCTTCTCTCTGACTCAAAGACGCTGTGTCGTTCAAGATCAAAGTGTGTGTGTGTGTGTGTGTGTGTGTGTGTGTGTGTGTGTGTGTGTGTGTGTGTGTGTGTGTGTGTGTGTGTGTGTGTGTGTGTGTGTGTGTGTGTGTGTGTGTGTGTGTGTGTGTGTGTGTGTGTAACATTATTTCATATTCTGTCTGTGTTATAATGAGCTGCTTTCCCCACAATTACAGATCATTATCACACATTTATACACGATAAACTAATACTGATTGAGACACACACACGTTAATATTCCCATAATGCATCACATCTCATCAACTCTGCATCAACTGCTTGTACAGCTTGTAAGCAGATTTGTAGCAACAGATAAAAACAGGATCATATTGTGGTCTATTTAGCTTTTATAACACGCTTTCTTTCAGAATTAGGAGTTCATTTCACTGATGTTGTCCATTTGTATCCGTAGAGTTCTTCTAGATTCATTAAAAGTGAGCGTAACATAATGCCTCATTAGCATATTAAAAATAAAAAGTATTACAAAAAAGTATTGTTTTAATGTCAGAAATGAAGAGGAACATGTGTTTTACAATCCAGACCTTTAAAGGCAGTTTGCTCCAAAATAGTTTTTACTCTATAAAATGTTCTGCTTTAATCGACTTTTTCCCTTAAAGGTCACATCATGCTATTTTTAGGCAATACCATACTTTAGGTCTCAGATATATAAAAAACATGTCTATGAAGTGTTTTTGGTCAAAATACCAAACAGATCATTCTAGCCATGCCTCATATCCCTCTATTTCACTTCCTGTTTCTAAAGTGCTGATTTGGGGATAAAGCTTTAAAAAAGGAGGGGTCTGAGCTCATGCGGGACCCGGCAGCTACCGTCTAAACTAAATGCTGCCGTGATGAAACGCCATATCATGGATTATCAAGGATTCTCTCTGAAACAGTTTGGAGCTCAAAGGCTTTCTCTCTTGCCGGTTATACCAAGCCCCCAGGAAGTGCGCCGGACTCAGATGAAAATATTCGTGCTGGCCAAACGGCGGTACTACACTTCCGTTTGGTTGCCAGGCCCGGAAACACTTTTTCCCATTGACTTACATGGGGAAAGAGTGGTCTGTAAATCGTTGGATAATTGTTTTTAAACTAAATAAACTACCCAGTATGAACACTTGTATAGCCCTTATTAAAAAACATCCGTTCCTCAAGTTGTAAAAATGTGCTAATAACGTTATTCTGAGAGTTATTTCCCTCTGCATTATGAACGCGCATCTAACCCACGGGACCGCGCCGCCCGGCACGTTCATGTTACATGTCCCGACCAATCAGAGCACACTGTGCTCACAGGGAGGGTGGGGCTGGAGCTATTGGAGCTACAACGAGCCGTTAAAGACAGAGAGTGAAATTCAGTGAATACACGTAGTTTACAGAGATGCTGTATGAGAAACCAATGTGAGTTGCGTTTATCTTTACCCATGGATGCACAATAAGAACGGACCCATATCGCCTTACTGCCATCCCACGGAGCTGTAATAATGGATATATTGCACATGTTTGCTGTAATTCATTATCATACTACATGGGCTGTATGATTAAATCTTGTACCATAAATGTTGTATTAAATAAAGTTAATATTACTTATTATAAGTATATATATATATATACAGTGCAATAATAATTTCATGCTAAATGAAGCTCTGTTGGATATCACTAGATCCTGTTACAGCGTAATATAAGTACATAACGATTGATGTGTACATTAGCATCATTACTAGCTAGCTGCTAGCTGCTAACTGCCGCCTCGTTCATATCAAATCCATGATAACAACAACCATTACCATGCTGTCATGAACGCACGGTGCTGTTACGTGTACGCAAATTGACGTGCTTGATGTGAACGAGCATTTTGGTTAAAGTTGCGCATGCGCTATGAGTGCACATACGGGTACTTCTCAGGCATGCTGGGTAATCTGTGACGTTTCGCTCTCTCAAAAGTTGAGCCATTTTATCATCATGCCCAATGAGCAACTCTCATAGGAATGAATGAGGCCCCGCCTCCCACGCTGTATCCAGTTCTTATTATACATCCATGGGTTATACCACAAGGTGAGTTCCTTTTTACTTCCTGCTTCTTCACACACATGCTCTCCAGTACAGGTTAGCTCTGAGTGTTAGCGATGCTAATGTAAACACCGACCATATTACGTCCAAAACAGTCGGGCATTGTTTCTGATAGCAACGTTTCTGGGTCCGTGGGTCCACATTTCAGATTTTACGTCATATTGGACGCAAATCTGGATCAGCTCCGTTGTTCCCCGTTTTTAGAGATTTGGGTACGGAGGAAAAGAGAGAGGGTTTTATTTCCTGATGCTGCGTGAGTTCCCTGACACACCGGGGACACATGTTGATGGAGAGAAGACATCACAAAGTGCATTTTGCATCATAGGTCCCCTTTAAAAATTATTATAACATATACGGTTTATTGTTTAAATACAACAGTGTTTGGATATTCCAGATATTCAACTTTACTCATTGTTGTTCTTCTGAATTATATCGACTTTCTTCCCGTAACATTTTCATTTTCTTTTATTGAAAATTAAATAGTGTAATATAATAAAGTTGCATAATAAAATAAGCTTGGCTTTTTCATTTGATTTTTTTAAATGTATTTCCCTTATCTCTCGTACAATTATATGAACTGTTTTATTATTAATGCAAAAAGCTTTCCTTCACACAATTAAATAAGTAAGACCTAAATGAACAAAGTTTGATATTGAAAATAGCTTTTTTATATAATCGTGACACCTCACTGATACAAAAAAGCTGGAGACCAGGGGACACTAAAGAGTGACGCACACAGCTGGAGACCAGGGGACACTAAAGAGTGACGCACACAGCTGGAGACCAGGGGACACTAAAGAGTGACGCACACAGGCCTCATTTATAAAGGGATATACGCTCAAAAAATGGCGTACGCCAGTTTCTACGCAATGTTTGCGATTTATAAAATACTAACTTGACGGGAAAACGTGCGGTCCTCCACGCAAACTCTAACCCATGCGTACGCACTAAGCACAGAGAGACGAGAAACTGCGACACCGTTGGCAGAAGGAAGAATGGAGAGAAATATGTGGAAATAATACCATAAACAAAATGTTACCTCTCATTTATCATATATGAAGAATTCATTTTCAAACTTTGATTAAAGCCAATCTTAAAATGATTAAACAAACGCCTGTTTGAGACTCCTCAGTGCACACAAACACATCACCTGGAGAAATAAATAAATACGGATATGTTATTTAAAACCACCTCGAATATGTTGTGTTCTCATAAATGATGCGGTAAGCAGGAGGACAGAGTTACGTCTAAACTGACGCCGTTTTGCATTTCTATAGGTTGTATAGATACGAGCATGGTTTTATATACTATCACGTTTAATCGTGTTTTATGCCGTTTGCCAAGACTTGATAAGTCGCTCGTAAAACACAGGAGGTATGGAAGCTAAGAACACCATATGTGGTCAAAATTGTACAGCGAATATAACACAACACATTAGTTGTATTTCCTTTAACTGGTGGATATAGAGTTGCTGCGGGGAGGGGGGGGGGGGGGGGGGGGGGGGTTGAGACGCACAGGCTGCAGCGGAGACAACCCAGTCTCATAAAATAACGTGTAATACCTACGTTGGTCCACAACGTAGGACGTAGTATTTCTACAAAAACGCCTCTGAAATTGTAAGATCCCTACGTTTTTTTTCACCATTCATTCCAATGGCTGGCGTCTATGTCACATGATCTTCAAATTTCTCCCTGCAGAAAAAAAAAACATGGCCGAACTTCGTTTTATTCTCGGTGTAAAATGCCTATTTAAAAGTTAGTTTGGCCATTAAAATGCGTTTTGATGTAATTTGATGCGAGAAATATGAGTTGTTATTTCAGATTATGTGTGCAGTGGATGCACATGATCTTTAGTTTGCTAGTTATTACGAAGATTACTTCAGGAAATTGTGTCGATACAACGTTTTCATTGTTACCAAGGTGGTTGCTAGGGACGCTGCTATCGATATTATTTCTGTTATGTTGTGTAACTGTTTAATGGTGTTATCTTTATTGCTACCCCCTTCCCCGTCAATGTATAGTGTTGGTCCACAGCACAAACATATTAGTTTAACACAATCCGCATCTAAAGATACGTTATTTTCCCCTGTGCAATTCCAGTCTCACATCTCACAGCACATCGTCATGAACAAATACTGGAAACAGACCGAAAACACTTTATTCCGAGTGTGCTTGCTTTTCTCTTTGGAAGTCATCACATAACGGCATTGTAATACACGGTTCGGCTGCATTAAATATTACATATCTGCCGTAGTTCTGTATTTATAGAGCCCTGATGAGAAGACTTCTAGACAAACATGAGGAACTGAAAACGTGACGTGGATCATAAATATATCAGCCATTAAACAACATCTTACATTTATGTTCACACAATACGTCTCCTTGCAGTATCAACACTAATTCGGCTGACTTTTATATTTGATCCAATTGATAGATAAACATTTTTTCTGTTTTCATGCATAAAATGAAAATATCCTTAGTTTGTTGTAAAGGAGTTACATCACTATATTGGAATTATTTGTATAGGCTTTTTCGATCAAACATTTTCGGGGTCGGTCAGGGGATACATGACTGAACAAAGTTTGAGAAGCACTGCTTTATAGGGATCCTATTAATATCTAATAATAAAAATAATGAAATTCAATAACATGCTTTAACCACTAGGTGTCCCTTTATATCAGCTGTGCACCTTTATGGTGTAAATACAGCCTATCTACCAATTGGATCAAATATAAAAGTCAGCCGAATTAGTGTTGATACTGCAAGGAGACGTATTGTGTGAAAATAAATGTAAGATGTTGTTTAATGGCTGATATATTTATGATCCACGTCACGTTTTCAGTTCCTCATGTTTGTCTAGAAGTCTTCTCATCAGGGCTCTATAAATACAGAACTACGGCAGATATGTAATATGTAATGCAGCCGAACCGTGTATTACAATGCCGTTATGTGATGACTTCCAAAGAGAAAAGCAAGCACACTCGGAATGAAGTATTCTTTTATTTTTTTTAAATGTTTTCGGATTTCACATTGCATAAACACCATTTCCCAACGTGCATTGCGGCTAAACCATCCAATCACCGAGCTGAGGATCTTGCCTACGTCTATTTCTAGTATTTGTTAATGACGATGTGATGTGAGATGTGACAGGGGAAAATAACGATCTATGCCACAATTTTAGATGCGGATTTTGTTAAACTAATATGTTTGTGCTGTGGACCAACGCTATACTTTGACGGGGAAGCGGGTAGCAATAACGATTACACCATTAAACAGTTACACAACATAATAGAAATAATATCGATAGCAGCGTCCCTAGCAACCACCTTGGTAACAATGAAAACGTTATGGACTCAATTTCCTGAAGTAATCTTCGTAATAACTAGCAAACTAAAGATCATGTGCATCCACTGCACACATAATCTGAAATAACAACTCATATTTCTCGCATCAAATGACATCAAAAGGCATTTTAATGGCCAAACTAACTTTAAAATAGGCATTTTCCACCGAGAATAAAACGAAGGTCGGCCATGTTTGTTTTTTTCTGCGTGGAGAAATGTGAAGATCACGTGACATAGATGCCAGCCATTGGAATGAATGGTGAAAAACAACATAGGGATCTTACAATTTCAGAGGCGTGTTTGTAGAAATACTACGTCCTAAGTTGTGGACCAACGTAGTTATTACACGTTTAGATATGAGACTGGGTTGGTTCTACATATGCTGATTGGCTCTCTGCTCTTTAAAATAACACTTTAAAACTTTCTGAGTGTGTGTCTCTGCCTGCAGGTCAGAAGTTGTTGTGATTTCTTGTTTAGTCGCCGCCTGGCCTCCTCTTTGTTCCTGTCAGCATGACGGATCACTCGGCTGGTTTCAGATCAGCTCTCCTCCGACGGGACGCGAGTCATTTAGGAAACAAATTGGCCCGATTACTTTCCAGATTGCTGCTGAAGTGACTCTCCGTCATGTCGCGCATATTAATAACTCCACGTTCATCTTCTGACCACACTTTGATGTATGAAATATGACCAAGATCCTGAGGAATTATGTTCAGGTTTATATCAGTATGTAGTGTCTCTACTTTAAAGAGTTCTCTCCTACTGATGTTCAGGTTTATATCAGTATGTAGTGTCTCTACTTTAAAGAGTCCTCTCCTGCTGATGTTCAGGTGTATATCAGTATGTAGTGTCTCTACTTTAAAGAGTCCTCTCCTGCTGATGTTCAGGTGTATATCAGTATGTAGTGTCTCTACTTTAAAGAGTCCTCTCCTGCTGATGTTCAGGTGTATATCAGTATGTAGTGTCTCTACTTTAAAGAGTCCTCTCCTGCTGATGTTCAGGTGTATATCAGTATGTACTGTCTCTACTTTAAAGAGTCCTCTCCTGCTGATGTTCAGGTGTATATCAGTATGTACTGTCTCTACTTTAAAGAGTCCTCTCCTGCTGATGTTCAGGTGTATATCAGTATGTAGTGTCCTCTACTTTAAAGAGTCATCTCCTGCTGATGTTCAGGTGTATATCAGTATGTAGTGTCCTCTACTTTAAAGAGTACTCTCCTGCTGATGTTCAGGGTGTATATCAGTATGTAGTGTCTCTACTTTAAAAGAGTCCTCTCCTGCTGATGTTCAGGTGTATATCAGTATGTAGTGTCTCTACTTTAAAGAGTCCTCTCCTGCTGATGTTCAGGTGTATATCAGTATGTAGTGTCTCTACTTTAAAGAGTCCTCTCCTGCTGATGTTCAGGTGTATATCAGTATGTAGTGTCTCTACTTTTAAAGAGTCCTCCCCAGCTGATGTTCAGGTGTATATCAGTATGTAGTGTCTCTACTTTAAAGAGTCCTCTCCTGCTGATGTTCAGGTTGTATATCAGTATGTAGTGTCTCTACTTTAAAGAGTCCTCTCCTGCTTGATGTTCAGGTGTATATCAGTATGTAGTGTCTCTACTTTAAAGAGTCCTCTCCTGCTGATGTTCAGGTGTATATCAGTATGTAGTGTCTCTACTTTAAAGAGTCCTCTCCTGCTGATGTTCAGGTGTATATCAGTATGTAGTGTCTCTACTTTAAAGAGTCCTCTCCTGCTGATGTTCAGGTGTATATCAGTATGTAGTGTCTCTACTTTAAAGAGTCCTCTCCTGCTGATGTTCAGGTGTATATCAGTATGTAGTGTCTCTACTTTAAAGAGTCCTCTCCTGCTGATGTTCAGGTGTATATCAGTATGTAGTGTCTCTACTTTAAAGAGTCCTCTCCTGCTGATGTTCAGGTGTATATCAGTATGTAGTGTCTCTACTTTAAAGAGTCCTCTCCTGCTGATGTTCAGGTGTATATCAGTATGTAGTGTCTCTACTTTAAAGAGTCCTCTCCTGCTGATGTTCAGGTGTATATCAGTATGTACTGTCTCTACTTTAAAGAGTCCTCTCCTGCTGATGTTCAGGTGTATATCAGTATGTACTGTCTCTACTTTAAAGAGTCCTCTCCTGCTGATGTTCAGGTGTATATCAGTATGTAGTGTCTCTACTTTAAAGAGTCCTCTCCTGCTGATGTTCAGGTGTATATCAGTATGTAGTGTCTCTACTTTAAAGAGTACTCTCCTGCTGATGTTCAGGTGTATATCAGTATGTAGTGTCTCTACTTTAAAGAGTACTCTCCTGCTGATGTTCAGGTGTATATCAGTATGTAGTGTCTCTACTTTAAAGAGTCCTCTCCTGCTGATGTTCAGGTGTATATCAGTATGTAGTGTCTCTACTTTAAAGAGTCCTCTCCTGCTGATGTAGGGTATCAGTAGTGTCTACTTAAGAGTCCTCTCCTCTGATGTTCAGGTGATATCAGTATGTAGTGTCTCTACTTTAAAGAGTCCTCTCCTGCTGATGTTCAGGTGTATATCAGTATGTAGTGTCTCTACTTTAAAGAGTCCTCTCCTGCTGATGTTCAGGTGTATATCAGTATGTAGTGTCTCTACTTTAAAGAGTCCTCTCCTGCTGATGTTCAGGTGTATATCAGTATGTAGTGTCTCTACTTTAAAGAGTCATCTCCTGCTGATGTTCAGGTGTATATCAGTATGTAGTGTCTCTACTTTAAAGAGTCCTCTCCTGCTGATGTTCAGGTGTATATCAGTATGTAGTGTCTCTACTTTAAAGAGTACTCTCCTGCTGATGTTCAGGTGTATATCAGTATGTAGTGTCTCTACTTTAAAGAGTCCTCTCCTGCTGATGTTCAGGTGTATATCAGTATGTAGTGTCTCTACTTTAAAGAGTCCTCTCCTGCTGATGTTCAGGTGTATATCAGTATGTAGTGTCTCTACTTTAAAGAGTCCTCTCCTGCTGATGCTCAGGTGTATATCAGTATGTAGTGTCTCTACTTTAAAGAGTCCTCTCCTGCTGATGTTCAGGTGTATATCAGTATGTAGTGTCTCTACTTTAAAGAGTCCTCTCCTCCTGATGTTCAGGTGTATATCAGTATGTAGTGTCTCTACTTTAAAGAGTCCTCTCCTGCTGATGTTCAGGTGTATATCAGTATGTAGTGTCTCTACTTTAAAGAGTCCTCTCCTGCTGATGTTCAGGTGTCTTACAGCCGCTGCTACCTTGTGCCTTTAACTGTGTGTGTATGCGAGCTGTGCCTTCCTGTCAGTGGCCGGCTCGACCTCGCAACATTTGCGGGGATTGGACAGACGTCACTCAAGCCCTGCCCACGGCTGCGACGTCATCCGGGGGAGGAGGATAAAGGCTGGGCACGAACATCAGTCTGGAGGCTATGTATTGTGTGACAGATGCCTCAACCCTCTGATTGTGACAAAGCCTTCGTTCTGTGATTCTGTAGACTGACTAACAGTGTGTATTATGTGCTTCTGTGGACTGCTTAGCAGTGTATTCTGTAGGGTTCTGTGCGAGCACACTGGTTAGCAGTGTGTCGTGGTATTCTGTGTTTAGTGTAGGGGTTGTGTGTGTGTGTGTGTGTGTGTTGCGTGGATCCAGGTTGCTTAGCTCCTGTAGAACCGCATTTAGGATAGTTACATTGTGAAACAGCTTAGACCAAGGTGATTAGCACCTGTTGATCAGCAACAGCTGTGTTTCCACCCAGCCTCGTTTTGTTAATTGTTTGTTTCCACTTTAGAAGTGAGGTATTTCCTTTCCTTTGTATGGTACTGGGCTACTCTCTTTTGGAGACCCTTTTTTGTGACATAGTGACAGCTGGACCCGTTGTTGGGCCAAGCTGTTTGTGTACAACGTTTTGCTCAGTTGCCGTTACGAATAAACCACCGGTAACAAATACCAAATCCAATCTGGTCGCGTCGTTTCCCTTTTGTACCCCTAGCCAAGAGGGAACGTAACAAGGTGTATATCAGTATGTAGTGTCTCTACTTTAAAGAGTCCTCTCCTGCTGATGTTCAGGTGTATATCAGTATGTAGTATCTCTACTTTAAAGAGTCCTCTCCTGCTGATGTTCAGGTTTATATCAGTATGTAGTGTCTCTACTTTAAAGAGTCCTCTCCTGCTGATGGTCAGGTGTATATCAGTATGTAGTATATCTACTTTAAAGAGTCCTCTCCTGCTGATGTTCAGGTCAGTATGTAGTGTCTCTTCTTTAAAGAGTCCTCTCCTGCTGATGTTCAGGTGTATATCAGTATGTAGTGTCTCTACTTTAAAGAGTCCTCTCCTGCTGATGTTCAGGTGTATATCAGTATGTAGTGTATCTACTTTAAAGAGTCCTCTCCTGCTGATGTTCAGGTGTATATCAGTATGTAGTGTCTCTACTTTAAAGAGTCCTCTCCTGCTGATGTTCAGGTGTGTATCAGTATGTAGTGTCTCTACTTTAAAGAGTCCTCTCCTGCTAATGTTCAGGTGTATATCAGTATGTAGTATATCTACTTTAAAGAGTCCTGTCCTGCTGATGTTCAGGTGTATATCAGTATGTAGTATATCTACTTTAAAGAGTCCTCTCCTGCTGATGTTCAGGTGTATATCAGTATGTAGTGTCTCTACTTTAAAGAGTCCTCTCCTGCTGATGGTCAGGTGTATATCAGTATGTAGTATATCTACTTTAAAGAGTCCTCTCCTGCTGATGTTCAGGTCAGTATGTAGTGTCTCTTCTTTAAAGAGTCCTCTCCTGCTGATGTTCAGGTGTATATCAGTATGTAGTGTCTCTACTTTAAAGAGTCCTCTCCTGCTGATGTTCAGGTGTATATCAGTATGTAGTGTCTCTACTTTAAAGAGTCCTCTCCTGCTGATGTTCAGGTGTATATCAGTATGTAGTGTATCTACTTTAAAGAGTCCTCTCCTGCTGATGTTCAGGTGTATATCAGTATGTAGTGTCTCTACTTTAAAGAGTCCTCTCCTGCTGATGTTCAGGTGTGTATCAGTATGTAGTGTCTCTACTTTAAAGAGTCCTCTCCTGCTGATGTTCAGGTGTATATCAGTATGTAGTATATCTACTTTAAAGAGTCCTCTCCTGCTGATGTTCAGGTGTATATCAGTATGTAGTATATCTACTTTAAAGAGTCCTCTCCTGCTGATGTTCAGGTGTATATCAGTATGTAGTGTCTCTACTTTAAAGAGTCCTTTCCTGCTGATGTTCAGGTATATATCAGTATGTAGTGTATCTACTTTAAAGAGTCCTCTCCTGCTGATGTTCAGGTGTATATCAGTATGTAGTATATCTACTTTAAAGAGTCCTCTCCTGCTGATGTTCAGGTCAGTATGTAGTGTCTCTTCTTTAAAGAGTCCTCTCCTGCTGATGTTCAGGTGTATATCAGTATGTAGTGTCTCTACTTTAAAGAGTCCTCTCCTGCTGATGTTCAGGTGTATATCAGTATGTAGTGTATCTACTTTAAAGAGTCCTCTCCTGCTGATGTTCAGGTGTATATCAGTATGTAGTGTCTCTACTTTAAAGAGTCCTCTCCTGCTGATGTTCAGGTGTGTATCAGTATGTAGTGTCTCTACTTTAAAAAGTCCTCTCCTGCTGATGTTCAGGTGTATATCAGTATGTAGTATCTCTACTTTAAAGAGTCCTCTCCTGCTGATGTTCAGGTCAGTATGTAGTGTCTCTTCTTTAAAGAGTCCTCTCCTGCTGATGTTCAGGTGTATATCAGTATGTAGTGTCTCTACTTTAAAGAGTCCTCTCCTGCTGATGTTCAGGTGTATATCAGTATGTAGTGTATCTACTTTAAAGAGTCCTCTCCTGCTGATGTTCAGGTGTATATCAGTATGTAGTGTCTCTACTTTAAAGAGTCCTCTCCTGCTGATGTTCAGGTGTATATCAGTAGGTAGTGTCTCTACTTTAAAAAGTCCTCTCCTGCTGATGTTCAGGTGTATATCAGTATGTAGTATCTCTACTTTAAAGAGTCCTCTCCTGCTGATGTTCAGGTCAGTATGTAGTGTCTCTTCTTTAAAGAGTCCTCTCCTGCTGATGTTCAGGTGTATATCAGTATGTAGTGTCTCTACTTTAAAGAGTCCTCTCCTGCTGATGTTTAGGTGTATATCAGTATCTAGTGTCTCTACTTTAAAGAGTCCTCTCCTGCTGATGTTCAGGTGTATATCAGTATGTACTGTCTCTACTTTAAAGAGTCCTCTCCTGCTGATGTTCAGGTGTATATCAGTATGTAGTGTCTCTACTTTAAAGAGTCCTCTCCTGCTGATGTTCAGGTCAGTATGTAGTGTCTCTTCTTTAAAGAGTCCTGTCCTGCTGATGTTCAGGTGTATATCAGTATGTAGTGTATCTACTTTAAAGAGTCCTCTCCTGCTGATGTTCAGGTGTATATCAGTATGTAGTGTCTCTACTTTAAAGAGTCCTCTCCTGCTGATGTTCAGGTGTATATCAGTAGGTATTGTCTCTACTTTAAAAAGTCCTCTCCTGCTGATGTTCAGGTGTATATCAGTATGTAGTATCTCTACTTTAAAGAGTCCTCTCCTGCTGATGTTCAGGTCAGTATGTAGTGTCTCTTCTTTAAAGAGTCCTCTCCTGCTGATGTTCAGGTGTATATCAGTATGTAGTGTCTCTACTTTAAAGAGTCCTCTCCTGCTGATGTTCAGGTGTATATCAGTATGTAGTGTCTCTACTTTAAAGAGTCCTCTCCTGCAATGTTCAGGTCAGTATGTAGTGTCTCTTCTTTAAAGAGTCCTCTCCTGCTGATGTTCAGGTGTATATCAGTATGTAGTGTCTCTACTTTAAAGAGTCCTGTCCTGCTGATGTTCGGGTGTATATCAGTATGTAGTGTCTCTACTTTAAAGAGTCCTCTCCTGCTGATGTTCAGGTGTATATCAGTATGTAGAGTCTCTACTTTAAAGAGTCCTCTCCTGCTGATGTTCTGGTGTATATCAGTATGTACTAGTGTCTCTACTTTAAAGAGTCCTCTCCTGCTGATGTCCAGGTGTATATCAGTATGTAGTGTCTCTCCTTTAAAGAGTCCTCTCCTGCTGATGTTCAGGTGTATATCAGTATGTAGTGTCTCTACTTTAAAGAGTCCTCTCCTGCTGATGTTCAGGTGTATATCAGTATGTAGTGTCTCTACTTTAAAGAGTCCTCTCCTGCTGATGTCCAGGTGTATATCAGTATGTAGTGTCTCTACTTTAAAGAGTCCTCTCCTGCTGATGTTCAGGTGTATATCAGTATGTAGTGTCTTTACTTTAAAGAGTCCTCTCCTGCTGATGTTCAGGTGTATATCAGTATGTAGTGTCTCTACTTTAAAGAGTCCTCTCCTGCTGATGTTCAGGTGTATATCAATATGTAGTGTCTCTACTTTAAAGAGTTATCTCCTGCTGATGTTCAGGTGTATATCAATATGTAGTGTCTCTACTTTAAAGAATTCGCTCCTGCTGATGTTCAGGTGTATATCAGTATGTAGTATCTCTACTTTAAAGAGTCCTCTCCTGCTGATGTTCAGGTCAGTATGTAGTGTCTCTTATTTAAAGAGTCCTCTCCTGCTGATGTTCAGGTGTATATCAGTATGTAGTATCTCTACTTTAAAGAGTCCTCTCCTGCTGATGTTCAGGTCAGTATGTAGTGTCTCTTCTTTAAAGAGTCCTCTCCTGCTGATGTTCAGGTGTATATCAGTATGTAGTGTCTCTACTTTAAAGGGTCCTCTCCTGCTGATGTTCAGGTGTATATCAGTATGTAGTGTCTCTACTTTAAAGAGTCCTCTCCTGCTGATGTTTAGGTGTATATCAGTATGTAGTGTCTCTACTTTAAAGAGTCCTCTCCTGCTGATGTTCAGGTGTATATCAGTATGTACTGTCTCTACTTTAAAGAGTCCTCTCCTGCTGATGTTCAGGTGTATATCAGTATGTAGTGTCTCTACTTTAAAGAGTCCTCTCCTGCTGATGTTCAGGTGTATATCAGTATGTAGTGTCTCTACTTTAAAGAGTCCTCTCCTGCTGATGTCCAGGTGTATATCAGTATGTAGTGTCTCTACTTTAAAGAGTCCTCTCCTGCTGATGTTCAGGTGTATATCAGTATGTAGTGTCTTTACTTTAAAGAGTCCTCTCCTGCTGATGTTCAGGTGTATATCAGTATGTAGTGTCTCTACTTTAAATAGTCCTCTCCTGCTGATGTTCAGGTGTATATCAATATGTAGTGTCTCTACTTTAAAGAGTTATCTCCTGCTGATGTTCAGGTGTATATCAGTATGTAGTGTCTCTACTTTAAAGAGTCTTCTCCTGCTGATGTTCAGGTGTATATCAATATGTAGTGTCTCTACTTTAAAGAGTTATCTCCTGCTGATGTTCAGGTGTATATCAGTATGTAGTGTCTCTACTTTAAAGAGTCCTCTCCTGCTGATGTTCAGGTGTATATCAATATGTAGTGTCTCTACTTTAAAGAGTTATCTCCAGCTGATGTTCAGGTGTATATCAATATGTAGTGTCTCTACTTTAAAGAATTCGCTCCTGCTGATGTTCAGGTGTATATCAGTATGTAGTATCTCTACTTTAAAGAGTCCTCTCCTGCTGATGTTCAGGTCAGTATGTAGTGTCTCTTCTTTAAAGAGTCCTCTCCTGCTGATGTTCAGGTGTATATCAGTATGTAGTGTATCTACTTTAAAGAGTCCTCTCCTGCTGATGTTCAGGTGTATATCAGTATGTAGTGTCTCTACTTTAAAGAGTCCTCTCCTGCTGATGTTCAGGTGTATATCAGTAGGTAGTGTCTCTACTTTAAAAAGTCCTCTCCTGCTGATGTTCAGGTGTATATCAGTATGTAGTATCTCTACTTTAAAGAGTCCTCTCCTGCTGATGTTCAGGTCAGTATGTAGTGTCTCTTCTTTAAAGAGTCCTCTCCTGCTGATGTTCAGGTGTATATCAGTATGTAGTGTCTCTACTTTAAAGGGTCCTCTCCTGCTGATGTTCAGGTGTATATCAGTATGTAGTGTCTCTACTTTAAAGAGTCCTCTCCTGCTGATGTTCAGGTGTATATCAGTATGTAGTGTCTCTACTTTAAAGAGTCCTCTCCTGCTGATGTTCAGGTGTATATCAGTATGTAGTGTCTCTACTTTAAAGAGTCCTCTCCTGCTGATGTTTAGGTGTATATCAGTATGTAGTGTCTCTACTTTAAAGAGTCCTCTCCTGCTGATGTTCAGGTGTATATCAGTATGTACTGTCTCTACTTTAAAGAGTCCTCTCCTGCTGATGTTCAGGTGTATATCAGTATGTAGTGTCTCTACTTTAAAGAGTCCTCTCCTGCTGATGTTCAGGTTAGTATGTAGTGTCTCTTCTTTAAAGAGTCCTCTCCTGCTGATGTTCGGGTGTATATCAGTATGTAGTGTTTCTACTTTAAAGAGTCCTCTCCTGCTGATGTTCAGGTGTATATCAGTATGTAGTGTCTCTATTTTAAAGAGTCCTCTCCTGCTGATGTTCAGGTATATATCAGTATGTAGTGTCTCTACTTTAAAGAGTCCTCTCCTGCTGATGTTCAGGTGTATATCAGTATGTAGTGTCTCTACTTTAAAGAGTCCTCTCCTGCTGATGTTCTGGTGTATATCAGTATGTAGTGTCTCTACTTTAAAGAGTCCTGTCCTGCTGATGTTCAGGTGTATATCAGTATGTAGTGTCTCTACTTTAAAGAGTCCTCTCCTGCTGATGTTCAGGTGTATATCAGTATGTAGAGTCTCTACTTTAAAGAGTCCTCTCCTGCTGATGTTCTGGTGTATATCAGTATGTAGTGTCTCTACTTTAAAGAGTCCTCTCCTGCTGATGTTCAGGTGTATATCAGTATGTAGTGTCTCTACTTTAAAGAGTCCTCTCCTGCTGATGTTCATGTGTATATCAGTATGTAGTGTCTCTATTTTAAAGAGTCCTCTCCTGCTGATGTTCAGGTGTATATCAGTATGTAGTGTCTCTACTTTAAAGAGTCATCTCCTGCTGATGTTCAGGTGTATATCAGTATGTAGTGTCTCTACTTTAAAGAGTCCTCTCCTGCTGATGTTCAGGTGTATATCAGTATGTAGTGTCTCTACTTTAAAGAGTCCTCTCCTGCTGATGTTCAGGTGTATATCAGTATGTAGTGTCTCTACTTTAAAGAGTCCTCTCCTGCTGATGTTCAGGTCAGTATGTAGTGTCTCTTCTTTAAAGAGTCCTCTCCTGCTGATGTTCAGGTGTATATCAGTATGTAGTGTCTCTACTTTAAAGGGTCCTCTCCTGCTGATGTTCAGGTGTATATCAGTATGTAGTTGTCTCTACTTTAAAGAGTCCTCTCCTGCTGATGTTTAGGTGTATATCAGTATGTAGTGTCTCTACTTTAAAGAGTCCTCTCCTGCTGATGTTCAGGTGTATATCAGTATGTACTGTCTCTACTTTAAAGAGTCCTCTCCTGCTGATGTTCAGGTGTATATCAGTATGTAGTGTCTCTACTTTAAAGAGTCCTCTCCTGCTGATGTCCAGGTGTATATCAGTATGTAGTGTCTCTACTTTAAAGAGTCCTCTCCTGCTGATGTTCAGGTGTATATCAGTATGTAGTGTCTTTACTTTAAAGAGTCCTCTCCTGCTGATGTTCAGGTGTATATCAGTATGTAGTGTCTCTACTTTAAAGAGTCCTCTCCTGCTGATGTTCAGGTGTATATCAGTATGTAGTGTCTCTACTTTAAAGAGTCCTCTCCTGCTGATGTTCAGGTCAGTATGTAGTGTCTCTTCTTTAAAGAGTCCTCTCCTGCTGATGTTCAGGTGTATATCAGTATGTAGTGTCTCTACTTTAAAGGGTCCTCTCCTGCTGATGTTCAGGTGTATATCAGTATGTAGTGTCTCTACTTTAAAGAGTCCTCTCCTGCTGATGTTTAGGTGTATATCAGTATGTAGTGTCTCTACTTTAAAGAGTCCTCTCCTGCTGATGTTCAGGTGTATATCAGTATGTACTGTCTCTACTTTAAAGAGTCCTCTCCTGCTGATGTTCAGGTGTATATCAGTATGTAGTGTCTCTACTTTAAAGAGTCCTCTCCTGCTGATGTCCAGGTGTATATCAGTATGTAGTGTCTCTACTTTAAAGAGTCCTCTCCTGCTGATGTTCAGGTGTATATCAGTATGTAGTGTCTTTACTTTAAAGAGTCCTCTCCTGCTGATGTTCAGGTGTATATCAGTATGTAGTGTCTCTACTTTAAAGAGTCCTCTCCTGCTGATGTTCAGGTGTATATCAGTATGTACTGTCTCTACTTTAAAGAGTCCTCTCCTGCTGATGTTCAGGTGTATATCAGTATGTAGTGTCTCTACTTTAAAGAGTCCTCTCCTGCTGATGTTCATGTGTATATCAGTATGTAGTGTCTCTATTTTAAAGAGTCCTCTCCTGCTGATGTTCAGGTGTATATCAGTATGTAGTGTCTCTACTTTAAAGAGTCCTCTCCTGCTGATGTTCAGGTGTATATCAGTATGTAGTGTCTCTACTTTAAAGAGTCCCTCTCCTGCTGATGTTCAGGTGTATATCAGTATGTAGTGTCTCTACTTTAAAGAGTCCTCTCCTGCTGATGTTCAGGTGTATATCAGTATGTAGTGTCTCTACTTTAAAGAGTCCTCTCCTGCTGATGTTCAGGTGTATATCAGTATTTAGTGTCTCTACTTTAAAGAGTCCTCTCCTGCTGATGTTCAGGTGTATATCAGTATGTAGTGTCTCTACTTTAAAGAGTCCTCTCCTGCTGATGTTCAGGTGTATATCAGTATGTAGTGTCTCTACTTTAAAGAGTCCTCTCCTGCTGATGTTCAGGTGTATATCAGTATGTAGTGTCTCTACTTTAAAGAGTCCTCTCCTGCTGATGTTCAGGTGTATATCAGTATGTAGTGTCTCGACTTTAAAGAGTCCTCTCCTGCTGATGTTCAGGTGTATATCAGTATGTAGTGTCTCTACTTTAAAGAGTCCTCTCCTGCTGATGTTCAGGTGTATATCAGTATGTAGTGTCTCTACTTTAAAGAGTCCTCTCCTGCTGATGTTCAGGTGTATATCAGTATGTAGTGTCTCTACTTTAAAGAGTCCTCTCCTGCTGATGCTCAGGTGTATATCAGTATGTAGTGTCTCTACTTTAAAGAGTCCTCTCCTGCTGATGTTCAGGTGTATATCAGTATGTAGTGTCTCTACTTTAAAGAGTTCTCTCCTGCTGATGTTCAGGTGTATATCAGTATGTAGAGTCTCTACTTTAAAGAGTCCTCTCCTGCTGATGTTCAGGTGTATATCAGTATGTAGTGTCTCTACTTTAAAGAGTTCTCTCCTGCTGATGTTCAGGTGTATATCAGTATGTAGTGTCTCTACATGTCTCCATGCTTTAATGTTCAAAAAGCTCTTTATTGTTCTCATACTCTCTGTGCTGCAGCACCTCCTTTCACCCTCTGTCTGAAACCAGAGCCCAGTCTGCTCTGATTGGTTAGCTGGCCGGCGTTGTTGTGATTTAATTTAATCGTTTATTTGTTAGGGACAATGCTCAGTAATCAACACTGAAAACATTCAAATGTATCAAGCGTAACAGTGCCAGATTTAGCTTTGAGCTAATTTCCATCCGCAGTCCCTCACATAACACATTTAAGAAAATTACATTTTACAAACCTAGCAAAAAGAAAATGATATGCAAAAAGTGCAAGAGACGATACAAGAGATTCCTCAAGAGGAGATGCCCCTGTGTTAAAGTGCACTTAGCGGTGATCGCACATCTGTTTGGTTCTCAACCATTCTTTGAGTTGACCTTTAAAACTATTGAGAGTGGGACAATCCCGTTTCCCAGTCCTTGTAAACATTTATACAAAAAAACACATACTTTTAAAAGACTTAAAATGGTCAAAGCTTAAGAAGTGGTGTTTCTCAGCGATGGTACGGTGGTGGTATGAATAAGGCTTTCTGTCAAACACCTCCATAGCTCTCGTGTACAGCTGCTCTGGGTTTCAGGGTTGTGGCACACCGATTGATTGGTCAACCGCTTAGACAAGTCCCGCCCCTTAGCCTATCACGTACAAGGTGTTGGAGCGCTAGCCAATAGGAGCGCGAGTGATGTCATCATTGTTACAAAAAGGTTCGATGAAAAAACTAGGAATTAAATAAGATGGCTAGAGTCATGAAAAATGTATCCTTAGGTGCTTTTATTGACAGCCAACGTGCTGAAAGAACACAAAGTAACCAGGATTTTACAGGAAGAAAACAAAACCTCATATATACATTACAGGTCGAGGACATATAACTGGTCTACAGCCACTGCTCTACAGCCACAGTCAGACTCCCCTCAAAACACTTGTGGCCAGGGTTTTATACATGTTAAGCCCCTCCCCATAGGACAATCCACTATGTATACCCCTAACCAATGTCATTCTAATCTACAAACACATTCACAATGCAAGACAAATGACCCAAACACACCAAATCAAAATAGGTCAACATATTATATCTTTCTGACCACAGAAGCCCCAAACAATAACATTTTTATACTCGCAAGAAAAGTGCCACCCGCGCCCATGCACTACATGGTATGCTCCAATTGAGCACAGGTGTTCCCACTGATTGAGCCTCTACTTAAGGCTGCTTCTTTCTGTTGCTCTGTTTGGCTTCACAACCTTGAAGGAGAGGGTAAGCAGGTTACTTGCAAAAAGACTTCCAATAAATTAGTTTTGAACAAACAATGACTTGGGTTTTATTTTATCAATGTGTGTTACCCTCAGTGTGCCTTTTACCATGCCCCTATGCCAACTGTGATGAAGGCTTCTTCTTCACAATCATGTTCCGGGAACTTGGGGATGTGAGCCTTTGCAGACCATTTACATGCACTAAAACCTTTAGAACTCTACAGGGAAGGAGAAATGACTGTCTCGAAAACTACGATGACAGATATTATTTTCAGTCTTTTTTTCTACTTCCCAAAGAGGTGTCAGTTATGACGATGAGGATATCTACAGGAAACATAGACAGTCACATAATTAATATAATATTTACATTAATTATGTGACCGTGTTTCCTGTAGATATGTCATTGCTCTTTTCGCTGTGTACAGTTTTACTATCATGCTGCTGTGTTTATTGTATTATTGTAACTCTGGCACAGCAATTTCCTTCGGGATGAATAAAGTCTTACCTCATGTTATCTTATCTTATCTATCGTAGAGAGTGCAGCACTAAGAAAGTCAACTTCAGATGAAGTTTGTTGAACAGTTTGTCATCACGTGCCAGCGTTCACTGCAGCTCAGAGATGAAGAAAGAGGGTCATCACACTCATTGCCTCCTCCTCGTCTTCCTCGCTCTCTGCAGTCAGAGATCTCACACTGACTGAGTTTAACTTGGCTCGTCTGAGATTATCCTCTCAGTGATATATCATTAATATCTTTCCCCAGGCAGTCACTGCTCCTCAGGATCTGGTTTCAAAGAACTTTCTCAACAACTAGCATTAGTTTGCTATCTTTGCTTCCTGCACATATTTTAGTGCATTCTATTCCAATGTAAATACTGCTTTATAGTATTTTTTCGATTTTTCTATATTTTGTCTTATTTTTTTGTAATGTTATTAAAATTGTTCGCTATCTGTGTTTTAATTTATTTTGTGTTGCTTTTATGTACGCACAGTGGTGGCGCCAGAGTATTTTTGTTGGGTAGTCTATGGTAGGGCTAACCCATACAGTGGTGGGGCTCAAGTCAGTATTTGTAGCCTAATGTACAACCCAGTCTCACGGCATTTCGTGTTCACCAACACGATTTTTAATCTATTGATTCGTGTTCACCAACACGATTTGCCCCTTTTTTTCGTGTTGCACAGCACGATTTTAAAAGCAATGTATTTCTACTGCCTGCAGCACGTCTTTTTCTCCGGTCGGGTCGTGGGAGACCGGAAGCTGTGTGGTTCATAAAAACATGTTCTTACTCAATATCAAGCCACAGTTATTGCTTTTATTTTAAATCGTATAATTTCGGACTTTTGTTGCCGTCTGTGAGGAAAATAAATGGGGCTCAAAGCCTCAGAATACTGAAATCTGTATTTTTTAAATCTTTTTTTCCTTCTAATTTGTTATTCTTTTCAAAATAACACACTGTTATTTACTCACCAATAACACACAATTATCCCTGCTTTTATTTATTGGTTTAATTCCATAATCTCGGGCTTTTTTGGCGTCCGTCAGGAACTGAATTTCAAAATAAAAATAACCGGAAACAGACTATGGTTTTAAGCTCGCTTATTGGATGTTTTAGCCGCAATGCATGCTGGGATTTGGTGTTTATATGATATGAAATCCGGAAAACATTTTAAAAGAATAAAATAATACTTAATTCCGAGCGCTCTTGCTTTTCTCTTTGAAAGTAATCACATAACAGCATTGCAATACACGGTTCGGCTGCATTGTATATTACAGATCTGCCGTAGTTCTTTATTTATAGAGCCCTGATCAGAAGACCTTTGGAAAAACTGAGAAAATGCCGCCGAAACTGAATACTTGACGTGGATCATAAATATATTCAACAATTAAACAACATCTTCAATTTCTCTTCACACAATACGTCTCCTTGCAGTATCAACACTAATTCGGCTGACTTTTACATTTGATCTAATTCACAGATAGGTTATATTTACACCATAACGGTGCACAGCTGATATAAAAGGACTGTAGTTTTTAAAGATATTACTGATTTTCTTTGAATGTAAGAATGTAAATACTGAGTCTGAAATAGTATAGCAATATGCTGTAAAATTATGTGAAAGCATGCATACAACTACACATCTTCAGATGTACGAAAACATAAGTGTCCTACATTTATAATACAAAGTTATTATGGCTGTGTGTACCTTGTGTGCACCTCCTAGTGGTTAAAGCACGTTATTGAATTATTGTTATATTTGATTAAAAAAATATTAAGAGTACATACTTTCATAGGGGGAAAGTATAAATATAGAATGTACAAAATCAAGAAGATACTCCAAGTGATCTCTACAATAAAACAGTTTAGTGCAGAATGTACAAAGATATTAATAGGAGGAGGTGCAAAACAGAAAAACTAATTAACCTTTATTTAAACATTAAATAACAGATTAAGGTCTTCTTTTAAATAAGAAAAACACTTTGGGGGTATCTATCTACAGATAAATATTAAGCCTGACAAAGTACTTAACGTCTAATATATTGCTTTCCTGCAATGTTAACTATGTTGAAGCTAGGGCTGGGCGATTTGGCCTAAAAATAAAATCGCGATTTTTTTTTCTAACTAATGGACAATTTTCAATTTAAACCTCGATTTTTTTCTGTTTTTTTCTAAACAAACCAGACCAAGGCAAAATGTAAATACATATTTTCTTTGCAAAAAATGCGTAAAAAGGAGGGTTTCTGCCCCATTACTTATCTTCTTACTTCTATAAGAATAAAACACGGTGAGGTGTAAAATGTGTTTTAATATCATAAATGTTACGCATACCGTCAGTTTAAATGCTGTTTTATACTGAAAAACTAGAAGTTATTGTGCACAACCAGTTTTATTCTGAAAATCCTTCATCTCCGGACGGTTAGCATTTAGCATGTGGCTAATATACCATTTACTATAGAGGTGAATTTAGTAGCGATATGACACGGAGTGTTGCACACCGAAACCTACTGATTTCAACACTACAACTATAGACGTGGAGATATTATTATTGCTGAATATTAAATGAAGGTACAGTTTATTTGAATACGTTTGTTTACAGACGTGGGTAGTAGTATGAGACAACATCCGGAACTACCGTAAATGAAACCAGCCGTGAAGTATTTCCTGTATTTTTGGAGTATTGATTACAGCGTTCAAAATGTATTAAATGAAAAGTCATGAAAGAGATAAGGAGGAGAACTGGCGTGTTTAGTTATATATTTAATGTACAATGTCGGAGTCCTCTGTTATGCTCAACAACGAACATTGGAGACGTGGAGGGCCGGCCCCCAGCAGCGCCAACCGGCCCACAGCGAGCCAGCGGAGGAGATATATCAGCTGGAGAGGTGGAGCTCGCTCTCTTCCCTTCGCTCACGAGAGCTTTTTTAATTAAAGCACCATTTGAACCTTCTCAGAGACTCCATTTAGTCTCCTTTTAAAGCTTCTCTCCTGGACGCGAGAATAACGAACACAGCATAACAACAGCAGATCGGGCAGAGCTGCAGATCGGGTAGTCACAGGCAATGTGGCTGAGTTTTGGGCGCGTTCTGGAAAGTGAGAGAGTAAGCTACTACGGAGTCCCTTAAAGCAAAAACAAATCTGCGGAGTCTAGAAATGTTTTTAAATCGCGATTTTTCGGTTCAGCCATTTCACAAACCGTAGGAAAGTAAAAATGCAAATTAATCGTGAAAACCGAAAAAATCGCCCAGCCCTAGTTGAAGCACTTATTTTTAACTGATATTATACATATGAATTATACTCTTATGTATGTAGATAGAATAAGACATTTGCAGAATATGACAGTTTGATGGTGGAGGTACACACATATTGATAGATGTCTTGTTGAGGAACCTGTGACCCAAGTGTTTCATTCATTGCATAACTACACCGTAGTTGTGTATATGATATGTCAATAAACCTTTGAAAATCTTGAAAGGGATGTGCAAAATAGCCATAATATACAGTCTTTAATTAACTATTAGTAGAGAATAACGAGTAATGAATATACTTTATTACTCGTTTCCATTCATGTCAATTGCAGATACATGTTTAGTCTTCTCAAGCACCAACTATCAAATATCTCTCCTGATTGTTGGCACTTGACAATCACCCTACCTGAATTTTACTCAGGTGTAACTAAAGTCTGATTTAAGGGTTGTTTATATTTCACATAATTAATCAGAATCTGCAAAGTAACTCAAATAAATGCAGTGGAGTAAAAATACCAGGTTAACCTCTGAATTGTAGTGGAGTATAATTACAAAGTAACAATGAGCTGTCATGTGGGTATATATTAATGCTGCGCATTATGGACAGAAGCTATTTTCACCCATTTATTAATTATATGTTTTACATTTGATAACACCAATGTGTTTAATACTGACAACTTCTAATTGTGGGAAAAACGAAAACGTTCAGTAGAGACGTCCCATAGAACATTTTGCGAAACACAATAGCCAGCATGTGTAGTTCTGGGGGGGGCGTTCGATTCCAGTTTTGGATAGTCTGGCGTGGTTTCGTTCCATTTCACACAGCTGTTTAACGCTCTGCGTAACCTTACGGGACTGTAGTCCTAAACGATAGCTAGGGATTATGGGTAGTGTAGTGTCTTCGGCCATCCTAAACTCAGAAATGTTGACAATCGCAATGATGCTCGAAATGTCCCTTATACGTCTGTTTCCGGTTATTTTTATTTTGAAATTCAGTTCCTGACGGACGCCAAAAAAGCCCGAGATTATGGAATTAAACCAATAAATAAAAGCAAGGATAATTGTGTGTTATTGGTGAGTAAATAACAGTGTGTTATTTTGAAAGGAATAACGAATTAGAAGGAAACAAATATTTTTAAATACAGATTTCCGTATTCTGAGGCTCTGAGCCATTTATTTTCCTCACAGACGGCAACAAAAGTCCAAAATTATACGATTTAAAATAAAAGCAATAATTGTGGCTTGATATTGAGTAAGAACATGTTTTTATGAACCACACAGCTTCCGGTGTTCCGGATTAACTTGTTTCCCGATCAACTTGTTTCCCAATCAACTCGTTTCCGTGGGGTGCGTGACTTTCGACTGAAATACACATTTCGATCGCTTTCTTCTGTCGTTTACATACATCTTTTGGTATATTTGGCTTCTTAGGAACACGTTGATGCACATCCAGTACCAGTGTGTGAGGTTGTGATTACGATGGCGATATCCGGACGCGAACAGCGAGGACTACAACAAGACGAGTTGCTCGAATAAATAATTTAAACCAGCTATTGTTTCCAGACTTATTACGGAATATCGTTGTTAATGTCCAAGTCCATCTGTGTATACCTTCAGACAGCCTCCAAGTGAAGCACACGGTGTTTACTCACAGTTTGAAAGCAGCGTGGAGAAGTCTTCATCTGTGTTAAACTGTGATATTCCCACGGAACTGGGACCCGCCCACGTTAAAATGTGACCCGCCCAGGTTAAATTGTGTTACGATTTCTGTGGCTATCTACCAGCGATCATGTTTAATATGAAAGACTACCCACACACATATATCCCTTATAAAAACGGTATTGTGCAGCACTCATCCAGATAAGATGTGACTGTTACCTCGTTTTGCAAAGATAGCAGCAGAAATGTCATTGGGGATATTTAGACTTTAAAATGCTGCTTGGTCGTGAATGTTGGTGTCGGCAAACAATATTACGAATCCTTTATTTAAACATAATATTCAATGTGCTTCGACATGAAAATAACAAAAAAGTTCATGCTGGACTCAAACCCGAGTCCCAACAGTAAAAATCAATCATGGTCTGCGCGTTATGAGTGCGCCACGAACCATCACGTACTAATAGATCACCACAGCTCATTTTGTTACATTAATATTGTCAACAAGTTCTAGAAAAATGCGTCACTTCCGGGCAAAAATGACGGCTCCGCCCACTTTTTGGGAGAACAATTTTTGGGAGTAATTTGAACGGCGGTCAATTCAAATTCTGAAGTTTTTGCCAATCCGATCAGAAATGTAAGAAAACCGTGGATTTTAGGATCTTCAAAGAGCCCGGATACGATGGCCAGACAGGCAAACAGTTACATTAACTCTTTGGAAATCGACGATCAGGCTCGATATAAGCTTACATTAAAACACGTAGGTGTTACTCTCATCTATTGTGAGTATTTCTGATTTCATGTATTACTGATTTCTTTATCGATTTCATACTTTTATTTTGATTTTTGACTGAAAGACTTCTTGTAATTCCATTATCATCATCACTAAGATAATTAAGTGTGAAAATAATTATTATAAAACAGGAAATAATAATG
>NW_022990399.1:32500-55000 GCF_902827175.1 Gymnodraco acuticeps
TACCTGTACTTTCTTCTACTTCTAACATGTTGAACTCAAATACCTGTACTTTCTACTTCTTACATGTTGAACACAAATACCTGTACTTTCTACTTCTCACATGTTGAACACAATACCTGTACTTTCTACTTCCTACATGTTGAACACAAATACCTGTACTTTCTACTTCTCACATGTTGAACACAAATACCTTACTTTCTACTTCTTACATGTTGAACACAATACCTGTACTTTCTACTCACATGTTTGACACCAAATACCTGTACTTTCTACTTCTCACATGTTGAACTCAAATACCTGTACTTTCTACTTCTACATGTTGAACTCAATACCTGTACTTTCTACTTCTTACATGTTGAACTCAAATACCTGTACTTTCTACTTCTTACATGTTGAAAAAATACCTGTACTTTCTACTTCTTACATGTTGAACTCAAATACCTGTACTTTCTACTTCTTACATGTTGAACACAAATACCTGTACTTTCTACTTCTCACATGTTGAACTCAAATACCTGTACTTTCTACTTCTTACATGTTGAACACAAATACCTGTACTTTCTACTTCTCACATGTTGAACACAAATACCTGTACTTTCTACTTCTTACATGTTGAAGTCAAATACCTGTACTTTCTAACTTCTTACATGTTGAACTCAATACGGCTTACTTTCTACTTCTTACATGTTGAAGCTCAAATACCTGTACTTTCTACTTCTTACATGTTTGAACTCAAATACCTGTACTTTCTACTTCTTACATGTTGAACTCAAATACCTGTACTTTCTACTTCTTACATGTTGAACTCAAATACCTGTACTTTCTACTTCTTACATGTTGAACCCAATACCTGTACTTTCTACTCTTAGCATGTTGAACTCAAATACCTGTACTTTCTACTTCTCTCATTTTCCAAACAGCTGGGTTCCTTAGTCTGAATGTGTGTTTGGTGCGTGATCATTATTCTTTAGAGTCATTGCGTGTCTATTGATTTGAACACGATCCGTGTATCCATCATTTCCTGGTCTTCTCTAAAGAAGAGGGACCAATGGAAACGTTGTCATGTTGCCGTTGTTCAGCATGGAGTAAAAGAAGTTTAGTCAGTATTTTTAAAACACGAGTATCTGTACTTCTACTTGAGTAAAGGATGTGTGTACTTCCACTTGAGTAAAGGATGTGTGTACTTCCACTTGAGTAAAGGATGTGTGTACTTCTACTTGAGTAAAGGATGTGTGTACTTCTACTTGAGTAAAGGATGTGTGTACTTCTACTTGAGTAAAGGATGTGTGTACTTCTACTTGAGTAAAGGATGTGTGTACTTCTACTTGAGTAAAGGATGTGTGTACTTCTACTTGAGTAAAGGATGTGTGTACTGTCTACTTGAGTAAAGGATGTGTGTACTTTTGCCATGTCTGCAGAAAAGTGAGGAACCAATGAGTTTAGAGGTTTAATTGAATATCTCCAGCAGAAATACCTTCTTTCTTCATGTTATCTAATCTAATAAAGAACATTTTGGACGCTGTTACATGAAGTCAATGCTCTTCCATTGGTGTTGGTCAACATGTTAGATTTCTGTAACTTGACGCAGTTTTAGAATACAAATTAAGTCATTGATTGGTTGGAGTTTAATGAGAGAAAGATAATCGGAATCGGTCTAGAAATGACTGAAGTTGCCTCTTTAGTAACATTTCCTGTTGCTGCTCCTTCAAAATAAAAGTCGTCCACCTGCAAAACTCCGGTATGCTTTAACTGTGACACAAGCATCCACCAAAGAGTTATTTTGGGCACAAAATAATATTATTTCTGGTATTATTGCAGCACATTTTAAGCACATTTGCAGTCGTTTACTTCAATCATTTTGCAATGAAAGCACTTTGAGTATGGTATTAGCAGTCTACCAGTGCATCATATCATACATTTCTATACATTAAAAGAAGCTATACGTGTTTAGAAAGAAGAAAGTCAGTGGAGAAGAAGTTTAAAGTAGCATTTCATGGGAATACTTACAGTATAGTACAAGTCAATAGTACAAATACTTAATAAATGTACTTCGACCTACACTTTTCAGCCGCTGACGAAAGTTCCTCCTCTCTAACTCCATCTGTGTAGATTTTATGATTGAAAGATATAATAATGGCTCAGTTTTAACGGGTTTATAACGTCACCAAAAATACCTCCAGGAAATAAAATCAGGAGACGGAAAAGTGGGTTTGTTTTTCATCCGAGAGGAGATGAGCTGGAGATGGGGTTATGGTTTCCTGTGGATTGAAATGTATCACCTCATCGTGTTTCATTACCACACACACACACACACACACACACACACACACACACACACACACACACACACACACACACACACCACACACACACACACACACACACACACACCACACACACAACACACACACACACACACACACACACACACACACACACACACACACACACACCACACACACACACACACACAGCACCACACACACACACAGCTTTGGCATGCACACCACTGTCTCTATGTTGTGTTGTTTTGACAAGTGTTGAGGGCCTTAGCTGCAGTGTGCAATTCTCCGCTCAGTTCTCCGTGCACCCCCCGCGAGAGTGAGAGGTGACAAGGGGAGCACGTCTGTAACCCGACACCGTTGCAATGAATCGACATCTGACCAATCACGGCTTTGATACGGCCACTAGTGCAGGTGAAGAGATGTCGGTGAAAAGACAGTTTCAGTCCGGCGCAAGCAAGAGGGAAAAAAAAGAAAACATGAAGAAACTAGAGCATCACTCGAAGGTGGGTTATTGTATGAGTCAAATGTACAACTTGTGAATGTTGTATAAGTCAAATTGCCAATTGCCATATTAAAACATCAGCTGCAATTCACGACATGAAGAAGGCAGTCTCTGCAGAGCATATAGGCTAATGGAGATGCAGTTATTTCCAGCATTCTTTATTTACCATTCATTCAAGTATGTTATGCCTTTGATCTGCTAATGTACAGGAGGAAGAGTGATACACTGTCTGTCTAGTTGGCTTACATAACAGTTAAAGTTTACAGCCTAAAAAACATGGAGCATTGTTTCCCCTTTTATTCATTTTTATGTCAATTTGCACATTTCATGGTGATGCTCAGCCTCTCCCCTTAACTCCTAACAGTCATCATCATGGTGACGCTCAGCCTCTCCCCTTAACTCCTAACAGTCATCATCATGGTGATGCTCAGCCTCTCCCCTTAACTCCTAACAGCCATCATCATGGTGACGCTCAGCCTCTCCCCTTAACTCCTAACAGTCATCATCATGGTGACGCTCAGCCTCTCCCCTTAACTCCTAACAGCCATCATCATGGTGATGCTCAGCCTCTCCCCTTAACTCCTAACAGTCATCATCATGGTGATGCTCAGCCTCTCCCCTTAACTCCTAACAGTCATCGTCATGGTGACGCTCAGCCTCTCCCCTTAACTCCTAACAGTCATCATCATGGTGACGCTCAGCCTCTCCCCTTAACTCCTAACAGTCATCATCATGGTGACGCTCAGCCTCTCCCCTTAACTCCTAGCAGTCATCATCATGGTGACGCTCAGCCTCTCCCCTTAACTCCTAACAGTCATCATCATGGTGACGCTCAGCCTCTCCCCTTAACTCCTGCAGTCATCATCATGGTGATGCTCAGCCTCTCCCCTTAACTCCTAACAGTCATCATCATGGTGATGCTCAGCCTCTGCCCTTAACTCCTAACAGTCATCATCAGGGTGATGCTCACCTCTGGCCCTTAACTCTAACAGTCATCATCATGGTGACGCTCAGCCTCTCCCCTTAACTCCTGCAGTCATCATCATGGTGACGCTCAGCCTCTCCCCTTAACTCCTAACAGTCATCATCATGGTGATGCTCAGCCTCTCCCCTTAACTCCTAACAGTCATCATCATGGTGACGCTCAGCCTTTGCCCTTAACTCCTAACAGTCATCATCATGGTGACGCTCAGCCTCTCCCCTTAACTCCTGCAGTCATCATCATGGTGACGCTCAGCCTCTCCCCTTAACTCCTAACAGTCCATCATCATGGTGATGCTCAGCCTCTCCCCTTAACTCCTAACAGCCATCATCATGGTGACGCTCAGCCTCTGCCCTTAACTCCTAACAGTCATCATCATGGTGACGCTCAGCCTCTCCCCTTAACTCCTAACAGTCATCATCATGGTGACGCTCATCCTCGGGCCCTTAAACTCCTAACAGTCATCATCATGGTGACGCTCAGCCTCTCCCCTTAACTCCTAACAGTCAATCGTCATGGTGACTCTCCTAACTCCTAACAGTCATCATCATGGTGATGCTCCCTGCCTCTCCCCTAAACTCCTAACGTCATCATCATGGTGATGCTCAGCCTCTCCCCTTAACTCCTAACAGTCATCATCATGGTGACGCTCAGCCTCTCCCCTTAACTCCTAACAGTCATCATCATGGTGACGCTCAGCCTCTCCCCTTAACTCCATAACAGTCATCATCATGGTGACGCTCAGCCTCTCCCCTTAACTCCTAACAGTCATCATCATGGTGACGCTCAGCCTCTCCCCTTAACTCCTAGCAGTCATCATCATGGTGACTGCTCAGCCTCTCCCCTTAACTCCTACAGTCATCAATCATGGTGACGCTCAGCCTCTCCCCTTAACTCCTAACAGTCATCATTCACTGGTGACGCTCAGCCCTCTCCCCTTAACTCCTAACAGTCATCATCATGGTGACGCTCAGCCTCTCCCCTTAACTCCTAACAGTCATCGTCATGGTGGCGCTCAGCCTCTCCCCTTCAACTCCTAACAGTCATCATCATGGTGACGCTCAGCCTCTCCCCTTAACTCCTAACAGTCATCATCATGGTGACGCTCAGCCTCTCCCCTTAACTCCTAACAGTCATCATCATGGTGACGCTCAGCCTCTCCCCTTAACTCCTAACAGTCATCATCATGGTGACGCTCAGCCTCTCCCCTTAACTCCTAACAGTCATCATCATGGTGACCGCTCAGCCTCTCCCCTTAACTCCTACAGTCATCATCATGGTGACGCTCAGCCTCTCCCCTTAACTCCTAACAGTCATCGTCATGGTGACGCTCAGCCTCTCCCCTTAACTCCTAACAGTCATCGTCATGGTGACCTCAGCCTCTCCCCTTAACTCCTAACAGTCATCAGTCATGGTGACGCTCAGCCTCTCCCCTTAACTCCTAACAGTCATCATCATGGTGACGCTCAGCCCTCTCCCCTTAACTCCTAACAGTCATCAGTCATGGTGACGCTCAGCCTCTCCCCTTAACTCCTAACAGTCATCATCATGGTGACGCTCAGCCTGCTCCCCTTAACTCCTAACAGTCATCATCATGGTGACGCTCAGCCTCTCCCCTTAACTCCTAACAGTCATCATCATGGTGACGCTCAGCCTCTCCCCTTAACTCCTAACAGTCATCATCATGGTGACCCTCAGCCTCTCCCCTTAACTCCTAACAGTCATCATCATGGTGACGCTCAGCCTCTCCCCTTAACTCCTAACAGTCATCGTCATGGTGACGCTCAGCCTCTCCCCTTAACTCCTAACAGTCATCATCATGGTGACGCTCAGCCCTCTCCCCTTAACTCCTAACAGTCATCGTCATGGTGACGCTCAGGCCTCTCCCCTTAACTCCTAACATCATCATCATGGTGACGCTCAGCCTCTCCCCTTAACTCCTAACAGTCATCGTCATGGTGACGCTCAGCCTCTCCCCTTAACTCCTAACAGTCATCATCATGGTGATGCTCAGCTCCTCTCCCCTTAACTCCTAACAGTCCATCATCATGGTGACGCTCAGCCTCTCCCCTTAACTCCTAACAGTCATCATCATGGTGACGCTCAGCCTCTCCCCTTAACTCCTAACAGTCATCATCATGGTGATGCTCAGTCCTCTCCCCTTAACTCCTAACAGTCATCATCATGGTGACGCTCAGCCTCTCCCTTAACTCCTAACAGTCATCATCATGGTGACGCTCAGCCTCTCCCCTTAACTCCTAACAGTCATCATCATGGTGACGCTCAGCCTCTCCCCTTAACTCCTAACAGTCATCATCATGGTGACGCTCAGCCTCTCCCCTTAACTCCTAACAGTCATCATCATGGTGACGCTCAGCCTCTCCCCTTAACTCCTAACAGTCATCATCATGGTGACGCTCAGCCTCTCCCCTTAACTCCTAACAGTCATCATCATGGTGACGCTCAGCCTCTCCCCTTAACTCCTCACAGTCATCATCATGGTGACGCTCAGCCTCTCCCCTTAACTCCTAACAGTCATCATCATGGTGACGCTCAGCCTCTCCCCTTAACTCCTAACAGTCATCATCATGGTGACGCTCAGCCTCTCCCCTTAACTCCTAACGTCATCATCATGGTGACGCTCAGCCCTCTCCCCCTTAACTCCTAACAGTCATCCTTCATGGTGATGCTCAGGCCTCTGCCCTTAACTCCTAACAGTCATCGTCATGGTGACCCTCAGCCTCTCCCCTTAACTCCTAACAGTCATCATCATGGTGAATGCTCAGCCTCTCCCCTTAACTCCTAACAGTCATCGTCATGGTGACGCTCAGCCTCTCCCCTTAACTCCTAACAGTCATCGTCATGGTGGGGGGGGGAAAACGCTCAGGCCTCTCCCCTTAACTCCTAACAGTCATCGTCATGGTGACGCTCAGCCTCTCGCCCTTAACTCCTAACAGTCATCATCATGGTGACCCTCAGCCTCTCCCCTTAACTCCTAACAGTCATCATCATGGTGACGCTCAGCCTCTCCCCTTATACTCCTAACAGTCATCGTCATGGTGACGCTCAGCCTCTCCCCTTAACTCCTAACAGTCATCATCATGGTGACGCTCAAGCCTCTGCCCCTTAACTCCTAACAGTCCATCAGTCATGGTGACGCTCAGCCTCTCCCCTTAACTCCTAACAGTCATCGTCATGGTGACGCTCAGAGCCTCTCCCCTTAACTCCTAACAGTCATCATCATGGTGACGCTCAGCCTCTCCCCTTAACTCCTAACAGTCATCATCATGGTGACGCTCAGCCTCTCCCCTTAACTCCTAACAGTCATCATCATGGTGACGCTCAGACTCTCCCCTTAACTCCTAACAGTCATCATCATGGTGACGCTCAGCCTCTCCCCTTAACTCCTAACAGTCATCATCATGGTGATGCTCAGCCTCTCCCCTTAACTCCTAACAGTCATCATCATGGTGACTGCTCAGTCTCTCCCCTTAACTCCTAACAGTCATGCATCATGGTGACGCTCAGCCTCTCCCCTTAACTCCTAGCAGTCATCATCATGGTGACGCTCACCTCTCCCCTTAACTCCTAGCAGGCATCATCATGGTGACGCTCAGCCTCTCCCCTTAACTCCTAACAGTCATCATCATGGTGACGCTCAGCCTCTCCCCTTAACTCCTAACAGTCATCATCATGGTGACGCTCAGCCTCTCCCCTTAACTCCTAACAGTCATCATCATGGTGACGCTCAGCCCTCTCCCCTTAACTCTAAAGTCATCATCATGGTGACGCTCAGCGCTCTCCCCTTAACTCCTAACAGCCATCATCATGGTGATGCTCAGGCCTCTCCCCTTAACTCCTAACAGTCATCGTCATGGTGCGCTCAGCCTCTCCCCTTAACTCCTAACAGTCATCATCATGGTGACGCTCAGCCTCTCCCCTTAACTCCTAACAGTCATCATCATGGTGATGCTCAGCCTCTCCCCTTAACTCCTAACAGTCATCGTCATGTCAACCACAACACAGAGAAATACTGATAGGAATGTGTGTGTAGTTGTTGATGCATTGCTGACAGAGGGAACTAGAATACAGATTTAAGAAATATCAGTTTTTGAGCATGTCATAAGCATGTTTTGTCTTAACTATATTACAACTATATTATAATAAAACAATATGGTATTTATATTATTGAATTGATTATGATTATTATTATTAGTAGAAGTAGTTTATTTGCATTAATTATATTTTAATCTTTTTGAGGCTAGTATTTGGCAGGAAATGCAGACGTACCTGTAAACGCATACTGAACGACATACATTTACCATTTACCATTTACCTCACTGTATACAAAAGTAACCGTTGATAATAATAATAAACAGGAATTATATTTGCAAAGCAGCCTACTTTGTTTCCAAAAAAAAAAAGTTCACTCCTGTCGGTTGGGGGGGGGGCCTAATCTCACAATGTCGCTTGGGGCCCCAAGTTGGCCAGGGGCGGCCCTGGGTGTATGTGTGTGTGTGTGCGTGTGTGTGTGTGTGTGTGTGTGTAAATGTTATTTGTGTGTGTTGAAAAGTATCACCTCATCATATTTTATTACGGGTAAATATAGATGCATAGGGCTGCAGGTGTGTGTGTGTGTGTGTGTGTGGTGTGTGTGTGGTGTGTGTGTGTGTGTGTGTGTGTGTGTGTGTGTGTGTGTGTGTGTGTGTGTGTGTGTGTGTGTGTGTGTGCGCGTGTGTGTGTGTGTGTGTAAATGTGTTATTTGTGTGTGTTGAAAAGTATCACCTCATCATATTTTATTACGGGTAAATATAGATGCATAGGGCTGCAGGTGTGTGTGTGTGTGTGTGTGTGTTTCCTCTGCATCCATCACTGTGGCAGCACCGGACAAACCAATCTCCCCGATGTCTCCCCTCGTTCCGTCACAGCTTCTTCAGACTAACGGAGGTTCAGTGTTTCCTGAGAGTGTGTCCTATAACACACACTTCCACAAGCAGCACAGTGTTTGAAGGAGTGTGTGTTATTCACTGTCTGTGATGATCAACACAAACCGAAATACTTTGTTTATCCTGCGGGGAAAATCTGCGAATATTAGAATAAAATATGTGTATAACCAAAGGAAGTCGGATAGCTTTTCCCCAGTGATGTAAATGGACATCGGACTAACTGTAGGGTAACTTTATGCCGTGTCATTGGTATTTTCTAGGTATCTCACCTTCTAAACAGTGAGCACAAATCTACATACGAAACTGTGTGTGTGTGTGTGTGTGTGTGTGTGTGTGTGTGTGTGTGTGTGTGTGTGTGTGTGTGTGTGTGTGTGTGTGTGTGTGTGTGTGTGTGTGTGTGTGTGTGTGTGTGTGTGTGTGTGTGTGTGACAAATGAATCCCCAGCCTCTATCAGCTGAAAGCGACTTCCTGTGAGATCACTAGGACCCGGTTCAAGCCCCCGGTGAGGCGAGTTATTTGCGTGAATGTAATACATGGCTCCATTAAAGAAAGCGTGATGAAGGTTCATGGATGCAGAGCTTTGGGGGGGAAATAAGAAATGACCCGGCAGTTTCTACGTGTTTACAATAATCTGCTGAGTTACCCTGCAGAGAGAGAGCTGAGACGCATGGAGCAGTTACGGAGCCTACACACGGCGGCGTGCGTTGCCGCTTCAACGCTTCTGCCCATTCACTTTGAATGGGGTGACGTCACGATTCGCCGAACTGCATTGTGGGAGCAAAGCGTAGCTTCTCTCGCGGTGCTCGCGGCAAAAGTAGAGCAATGTTCTACTTTTGCCGCCTCGACGGAGGCGGCAGCTAATCAAATCCTGCGTATGCAAATCTGACATTACAAGCGCTAGCCAATCAAACCGCGTGTATGTTGGGAGAGCCAGACCGCAGTTATTTCCCATGTCAAAAAATGGAGGAGGAAATTATCGTGGCGTTAGGGAATCACCCGGTACTATATGACCAGTCCCTCTTTACATACAGGGATACAAACCGGAGGAGCCAGGCATGGGGGGAGGTGGCAGAGACAGTGGGTGAAACTGGTTGGTGTTCGCCTGTTTGGGGAGTTTATATCCAGTGTACTTCGTTTGAATGGACAGCTAGCAAGCATAGACAGTATATTTAGCCAGCATGGATGTAGCATGAATGCTTTGCTTTGTATGTCCGGGGCGGGACATTCATGTGATTGGGTGTTGGTCGCGTTGTTCGTAAAAAATCTCCAAGCTTCAGACACGCCCACCGCCAAGCGGTAACGCACGCCGCCGTGTGTAGGGGCCGTTAGAGCTCCAGCAGCAGCTAACTGCAGACGTAGCAATAAAGAGGCGTGGAAGTGACGGAGTGAACATAAAGACAGATGTCTCAGACTTTAGAAGCTCTCTTGGTTTTGGTCCTGAAAGCTCATTAGGATGCAATCAGCTCGCAGAATCTGAGAAAGGTCTCGTCCATAAATCCAAAGCAACCAGTTTACTGTTTGAAATGTTGAATATGTGGAGCAACGAACAGATTGTGAGTGACGATGATAACTTGCAGACGCTCATTTGTTGAAACTCATGAAGTCGTTGCCTCTCTGGTCTTTGAAGTAAATACCATCCATGTGTTGTTAAACCTTAGAGTCCTTATGATGTGTTTCTAGCATGATTTCAAAATTGTAAAAAGCTCAACGGCGACGGCCTACAGTCAGAACTGATCCTTTGCATTGTATTTGATAAAACATGTTTTATTTTGAATAAACAATTACATTTCAAACATGAATATAGTTCAAAGCAAGGTTTATAATTCTCCAAGTATCTGGAACAAACTCCAGGAGGGTTTCTGCCCGTTACTTCTCCGCTGCTTTCTTGTCCCAGTTCGGCCAAACGGTGTACAGTTCAATCGACCGGACTTCTTTCTGCAGATGTGAGCGTCCTTAACAACGGTCAATAAGTCCTTGACAGCGGTTTGTACTACTGGATTAACAACGTGTCACGTGTTCTGAATTGACCAATCAGAATCGAGTATTCAACTAAGCCATGTAATAATAGCATTTAAAAACACTTATCCTTTAGTTATTTCAAGTGTTTCATGTTAAACGAACAATTATAATCTGACCCCATGGTACCTTTTCGCCGAAACTATTCCTCTTGTTGAAATGCACATTAGTTTACCTTGTCTTTCGAGGACTTTTAGAAGTAGAGTGCATGACAAGAACACTGGGGAGGATCCTTTCTGTTTTTATATCGCCCCAAACATTTGATCTTAGAACGGCAACCTCAATTGGAATTTTTAAAAGTAAATTAAAGACCTATCTTTTTAATTCGGCTTATACTTGTAATGTTTTAGTAGTATCACTGTTCATGTTTTATTACGTGATATAACTATAACTCCTTGTGACCTTGTTTTCATCATGTTCCATACTCTGTAAAGCACTCTGGGCTGCGTCAAGCATGAAAGCTGCTATTTAAATAAAGTGTACTATCAGTATTATTGCATATCTCCTGGAGGTGCACAAGGTAACCATGAACTTTATCATCTCTATTCACACATAACCGTGACGGCAGAAGAAGAAGATAATCGTCTCGTGTTTCTATTTGATTGTACTGACTTAAGGTGGACTTGCTAAATCTGTCCAGGGACTACAGATGGCCTCTTGGCACATTTACAGAAATGTTGATCAATGTGCTCTGCCCTGATAAAGACATGAATACAACAAATCAATAAAGGATGACAAGAGGTCTTCGGTACAGCACGTCAAAATAACTCAGACATCTCAGCTTCACAGAGTCGTATTGCTTTTCTCCTGGAGGTAACAATAATCTTTACAGAGCAGCGATCCTCTCGTTACTCACTCATAACCTTCAGCTCTTCCCAACAAACTGACAGTGTGACAGGAGGAGGAAGAGGAAGAAGAAGAAGAAGACCTCCGAGCGCCAAACACTCACAAAATAACGAGCTGCTCAGATCCCTCCATGTCAAACCGCTGTCACTCAAACACACCTCTGAAAAACATCTGGGATGATTAAGATGAGATGAGACTTTATTTATCCCGAAGGAAATAGTTGTGCCAGAGTTACGAAAATACAATAAACATGGCAGCATGATAATAAAACTAACAGTGCAGTGAAAAGGGCAATTCATGGTCGCAGTTGAAGTCAAATAGAAGACGAAGCAGAGTGTGCTTTAAGGCGGGACTACTTTGTGATTGACAGGTCGCTACCACTGCATTGTCTATGATTGCTTGAAAAGATATTTACATATTTTCAAGTGTATGAGAGTTAACTGTAGTATTATGATCAGCTAGCCCCTCATATTGGGGGGTTTCAGGAACTAAGTAACTCTGAGAGGGTTCAATAAGGGTCTCTCTTACAGGATGAATCTGGTGGACCTTTCAAGTCTCTCTAGTCACGTAATATGTTCCCTGGAAATGTGAGAAAATTGAATAAAACCAAACCTGAACTGTAAAGAAATCCAATTATGTAATAAAAGGTCCAACAGATAGTGAAATAAAACCCATTGTTAATATTCGAGTTCTGGTTGATTGAGATTATATTAGATATTCTGTATTCATACAAACTGGGAACCACTGCTTCGACTCAAGTACAAATCGGGTCAAATAAAAAAATCAGGACTTTTCAAACAGTTTTTGAGGAAGTTACGACTTATTGGTTTGTCTATATATATATATCTATATATTTTTTTTATATATATAAAGCTTTATTGGTATAGCACTTTTCCTACACCAGCTACAGCTCAGTGCTTCAACACCATGAGAAACATCACAGATTACAACAGGAAACAAGAAATGTGCTTCAGGTGAAACGTTCAAAACCATTCTGAACACATGCAGAAAAACATCATCAAGTATCCGGGACACACGGGACATACGGGGCACACGGGACATACGGGGCACACGGGGCACACGGGCCAAAGGGGGGACACGGGACATACGGGACACACGGGCAGGGTCGGCGTCATGGGGGGTCATTCGCGGGCCATGCCCCCCCCAAATGAGTCACTGTGCCCCCCCAACGCAGGGTGGGCAAGCCTTGCCACTTTGCCGGGTTTTTTCTTTTAATCATATAAGTGAAAACGTTTCCACTAAAGGTTTTGTGTGTGAAATACATCAGAAATAAAGAATACAAATAGAAAACACAGCCTGAGGTGTGCTCACTGCTGCTCTCTGATTGGTGTGCTGCTTGACCAATGACCCCCGACCTTTGTTTTGTTATCATTACGTGGCTGTGTGTTTAGATGAAAGCCCAGTGGCGATCTGTTCATCTGTTAAACTGATTATACAGTAAAGCCATCGAAAATAATATGATATACAGTACAAGTACTTCTGGGTCTACGTGTTTAATTCAAGCTCGGCTCTGTGTGTGTGTGGCACGAGCGCATGTTGTCAGTGCGCGAGCGGTAACGTGGAATGTTGTTGTTAGCATCTGGTTAGCTAGCTATGCTAACGGATATAAAGAGCTGTTTCTACACCAAGGTGGAGGAGAGTCCTCTCCTGTCAGACTGAGAGGATCGTATAACCTCAGCTCAGTGAGGTAAGGACTCTCTCAGTGTTTAGATAGTTCACTTTAGTGTAAGTTATCTCAGTGGGTCACAAACGGTTTGCTCACCATTTATGTAAACAAGTATTTGCGAGGAATACCTTTATATGATCATTATAGTCATTAAAGAATAAGAGAATAAATGAAAAACGGGTATGAAATACTATAGGAGAGTAACACAAGAATACAGTTTAAAAAGGGAGTGATTAGTAAAATATCCATAAAGAAAAAGTAAATCTGTGTACAGTTCTGTTTCATATGGATGCTGAGAGATGTATCCATAGATATCTTCATGTTGCTCTCAAAGTGCACCAGATTGATGCTTTTAACTTCAATATTTTTAAAATAATCTTCCCGGGGGAGCATGCCCCCAGACCCTCCTAGAGGAGGTTAGGTCCACCCCCACCTAAAACATGTTCACATGGATAGGATACTATACATTTGTACACTTTTTATATGGTGGCCTATGTCCATATGTTTCTGTTTTGGTGGTCGTGCCACAACCGTGCATGTATGCACAGGTCATAGGTGCGCTAGACAATAGCCCTGCACCCTGCAATGTGTGTGAGAGACAACAGACTTTACAGCATGTTTTTTTAAATTGAAGTTGCGTTGGTGTTTGTGTGTTGGTTGTTGACGGCAGTGTGTGCCCCCCCTTGGTAAATGATTTCCCCCCCCATTCGATTTGTTCTAGAGCCGACCCTGCACACGGGACACACGGGACACACGGGACATATGGGACACACGAGACACACGGGACATACGGGACACACGGGACACACGGGACACACGGGACATACTGGACATACGGGACACACGGGACATACGGGACATACGGGACATACGGGACACACGGGACATACGGGACACACGGGACATACGGGACACACGGGACATACGGGACACACGGGACACACGGGACATACGGGACACACGGGACACACGGGAAATACGGAGGGGGAAAGAAAAAGAAAATACAATTAAACAAATAATGATCCCTCTGAAAAATAAAGCCAGACTAAAGACAACAAGATAAGATACAATAACATATTAAAAACCTATCAAATAAATAAATAAAACAATTTAGAATAAAAAATAAGATTAATGAAAATAAAAAGACCAATTTAAAAATGTCAACCCGCCTTAAATCTTGAATCTCGTGTAAAAAATAAAGTGAAATGTCGGGGAACTTTCTGCTCGAGACCCACTCTACCCTTCCTTCCTCTCCTTCCTCTCTTCCCTTCCTCTCCTTCCTCTCTTCCCTTCCTCTCCTCCTTCCTCTCTTTCTTTCCTCTCTTTCCATCCTCTCTTTCCTTCCTCTCCTTCCTCCCTCTCTTTCTTTCCTCTCCTTCCTTCCTCTCCTTCCTCTCCTCCTCTCTTCCTCTTGTCCCTCCCAAAGCTCCAGATGATGGACGACTCGCTGCAGAAGCTCTTTAGCCTCCAGTGTTTTACAGTCTTTGCCATTTCATCGATTCATGGATGGAAACCCGCGGCATCAAAGTAAATCACCCAATTACATCCACGCTGGTTCCTTTCCTGCTTCCTCAGAGCAGCTACTGATGCGCTGCAGTGCATGGGGTTAAACGTTAAGCAATTATATTAATATTCATGCTTTCTGGATGTTCCTCTGCTCCCCTCGGTACACACACACCCCTCTGTAACACGGGCTTCAAACAGAGTGCATTGACCCACAGAGAGAACGCCCGTGTGTTTCCTCGGGTTATTCAAGAAATTCATCATGCAATACATTCGCATCGTCACGTTGTTATGCATATGGGTTTCGTATGATGATTTCATGTCGGATTCAACATAAGATTTGAAGTGGTAGTGTTAGAAATTAAAATCAATGTTTTATGGCATAATTTAGTTTAAAACATGCCAAGCTTTTATTCTGAAAATCCTTCATCTCCGGACAACCGGCAGATGAATGAGATATATAGTCAGGTGACGGAGCTTTGTGGCCTCTTTTTCACGGCCGCGACTGCGAGAGGGAGCTGCAGCTTCTCTCTCTCTCAGAACCATCTTCTGCTTGTAACATTACTGCGCCATTTGTAATTAAAGTACACATTTGAACCTTTCTCAGAGACTCCATTGTCTCTTACTTTTAAAGCTTCTCACCTGGACGCGAGAATAACGAATACTCTAATGTAGTAAAATGGAGGTGTAATCTGACAAAAAAAGCCTTGTCTGGTGGAGCACTGGATTAAAGTGAAATCACACAAAAAGTCCTTTTTAATTGCAAAGGTAAACTCTATGAAAAGCTGAACCAGGCGTTTTGAAATGTGTTTATCAAAAGAAACTGTGCTTGTCTTTTTCAATTAACTTCACAAATTAAAGGTGGGGTAGGTCATTTTGGATATATCCGCCTTCTTTCATTCATCTTTCCATTCCCACAACAATATACATAAATAAATGGCATATTTTGGACATAGTTCGAATGGTGATTAATCTGATTAATTAATTTTTAAGCTGTGATTAATCTGATTAAAAATTGTAATCGTTTGACAGCCCTAATATATATATATATATATATATATATATATATATATATATTTTAATATGTTTTGTGCATCCCCTTGAAAAATCCTTTTTCTGTTCTTTATCTAATCTGTATAGCCCAGCGACGTGCAGTCAGGGGAGGCACGTCACCTGTCATACTCCAATGTAACGGAAAAGCAACTAAAGAAAAACTAAATAGTAATAATAATAAAATGTCTCCACTGATCTGTGTTGTAAGTGTGATTTATGTTTGATTCCAATCGCTTCTTATAGTCAAAATCAGCAAAATTGGCCGAGCTCCGCTACAACTAAGGGTAGCGATGAGAAGTGAGGCAGGGACGAGCTCTGCCTCTCGTAAGCCCACAGTAACTGTCTGGAGCGCGGGCCCTAAGCGCATGCCTGCACCATCTCACTGTATGTCACCAATGTAATGTTTGTAGATCCCTTTATTACATTTATCCTCGCCATCCATAGTCTCTAAATAACTTATTTCACGTATATATGATATTTAGGCTCGCCGTACAACGGCAATGAAAAAAGCACCAGGGGAGGCAGCCATAACCTCTGCCGCACTGAAGGGGGCGCACGTGAGCCCACAGGTCCTTGTTGCTACTGTTATTCTACGCAGAGACGATAGACGCGAACAACAAACTAGACTCTTGAAACGAGAGGAAGATAAGGAGGACTTTTACAAAAAAGTAATAGAGATTGTTGTCCAGAAGGAGAGCATGGACTTCATCTTCAAGTCAAGGTAAGACCACATTGTAATGAAAATGGGATCTTACTAAGAAAGAACAATCCAATATTTAGATGTTGGGTATCCTTTGTTGAACGGTCTGTTTAAAATGAATCGAAAGCATCAGACTAAAAAAGCTTTTGAAAATAACCGAATATTTCAATTAAGGTCAAAATATAATATTTGTAAATCTGACTCTGAAAGATTCAGTGCCTCACCAGCCATGAACCTCACCGCACGTCACTGGTATAGCCTCCTCTGAATGTCTCTCTGATGTAGAGCACTTTAAGCTGCCTGAGGAGTTTCAGGGTAGAAAGACATGTTTTGTGTTTCAACATAAAAACCCACGATAGGAAAAGTTCTAAGGATAATACTTCATTTAGAGACATGCGAGGACGATGAGATAATGGTTGGTTGTGATCAGGGCCGTCCCTGGCCAACTTGAGGCCCCACGCAAAGTTAGATGATGAGGCCCTCTGTTTCGCCAGGGTCGACGGGTGCTAGTGGAGCCTCGCAGCGGCGAAACCGTGCAGCCCCAAACTAATTGCGCCGCATAGGTGCACCGCATTTGCAGCTCAGTTGAGGCTCCCTCCGCGAGGTGAGGCCCCCTCCGCGAGGTGAGGCCCCCTCCGCGAGGTGAGGTGAGGGTGTGAGTGGGTGGGTGAGGCCCCCCCCATTCAAGTTTAGTCCAGGTAGTTTAAAGGGGCTCTATAATGCTGATGTTCTGTCACGTACAATGTTATGGAGCGCTAGCCAATAGGAGCTCGGACATAGTGTTAAGAATTTGATTACACAAGGATAAGGACTCAAATGCAAGACCCAGGAGCCAAAGGTAAATTAATATATATATATTAATATGCTTTATTTGTACAAAAAGGTAACAAAAGAAAATCACTCTTACGAGATGACAAAAAAGGCTTAAACAAGGTACAACAGAAAATCGCTCACAACGTGAGGAACTAAACTTATAATAAGTTTCAGGAGTCAACATAGGCTTTGAATCAAACGAGCAAACGCTGAAGAGCAGAGCTCTGGCATGAGGACAGGACCAGACGAACTGACACTGAACACTGGGAGACTGGGGAATGTAAACACTCAACAAGACACAGGTGAAAACAATCAGGGGCGGGGCTGACGCTGATGAGGGCGGGAGAACACATAAGGAAAGGGAGTCAAGGAACCTGAAGTGAGACGTGACAAAAACAAAACAGGAAGTGAAAAACAATACAAAATAAACATGAAACATGACTGATTAACACGTTTGGCGGTGCACAACACATAGGGCTTCTTTAAAAACCTGCTCCTTAACTTCTTTGGACTTCCACTTGCACACATTGACATATATGTGATATTGATAATTATTCATAATATGTGAAACAGCTATCCTGTGTTTAAAGCTTATAACTGATGCGACTGAAACACCTGAGCGGGATCAATAAAGATATATCTTTACAAGTTTGAGTTTATATCCAACTTATCCAGCTTTGTCTGTTCAAAATGGCATCGCTTTGTCATTGTATCCTTCTTTCTTCTTTCGTGTAACGTTAGAGGTCCAACTCGGTGTCGTGTAGCCATGCCTGGTCCTAGGTCGAAGAGGCCGGCTTCCGAGGGTGGTCTATATAAGGGGCAGATGGTGATTATATGGACAGCGGTCTGTTCAGGGTCACCGCACTCGCATGCCGCACTGTCCGCCAAGCCCCACGTCTTCATCGATGTTTTAAAGCGACCGACCCCAGTTCGTAGACGGTTCAGAGTGGTCCACTGCCGGCGTGGTAGGTCGTCTCCTCCAATGGCGCCATCTCCTGGGTCCCAGATGTAACGGTGGATTCGGGAGGGCCCGGCTGACTCCCACTCCTGCTTCCAAGCTGCTGCCAACCATGCATCTCTGGAGATGTCCTCAGAGGTGGAGTTGAGCATCTCTTGAGCTGCTTTGTTGTAGGGGTGGCGGGACTTGAGTCTGCTTGGAGGTGCTGGTGTTATTGTGGTGTTGTGCAGGATGTGCCAGTCATACTTTTGTGCCTTCCTGGCCAGGGCGAGGGTGGCAGCCTCCCGTCGGAGGTCGGCCGGTGCTATTCCCGCGAGGACTGGCAAGAGGGACACAGGGGTAGGCTTTAAGCATCCAGTTATTATTCGGAGGGAGGTATTGATAGCCACGTCGACCTTTCTCGCATGAGGGCTTCTGCTCCAGACTGGGGTGCAGCGTATATATTGTATCCTATTAGATAGTTGTGTGAAATAGTAAAAAGTTGCTTATGAATTCTTAAGTTATGGCCAGAAATGTTTCGTGAGGCCGTTTTGAGAGAGAGCCAGACATTGAAAATCACAAATTATCCAGATATTCAATATATTCCTGCTCAGCAGTTTGTCCAGTGTTTCCACCCTGTGTGTTTTATTAAAGTGGTAAAAATGTGTGAAAAAAAGACGAACATTGGAGGTGGATTTATTTCTCTAGAGTGATTTTAACACCTCTTACGCTGCTCAGTGATTTGAATCATGTTCAGAGAGCATACGCCGGTCGTTTATCACCCCAACCCCAGAGATAATTACAGCCATGATTCTTTTATAAAAGTCTCTTAACACTCTGGTTCCTCCTGTAAATTAAATCCAGTCCAGAGCGACGAGCGACTCGGAGCTCTCCAAAGTCTTAAATGTGTTTTTGCATCTCCATTTTTTGATTACACAACTTTGTTTATATTTATATGTTTGTTCTACTGAGCTTTGGATTAAAAAAATAGTCATATTTGACATTTTTCACACTGCCATTCAAACACATGTATCTAAAACCAACTAGTTTATGAACTAAAGCACAAAACTGCTTTCAACAGCATCAGGTGCGTGCAACATTTTAGAAATTTCAATTCAATTGTGATATTGTTGTACTTGAGATGTAACATTAGCATTTTTTGTAGTGTTTGACAAAGACATCAACTGAGCCATGTGCACCGGACCTTTTTAAAAACAGGCATTTTTAACAAAGACTTCTTCTAGATCTATCCTATGAATTTAGCTCCAAAAGTACACAAATCTATAGCTTAATATTGATAGAGCAGCTCTATTGGTTCTAAATGAAGGCCTTAAATGACGCTTACAGCTGTTTTAATGTGGATTTTCCATCCATGCGTCCACTGCCTGTCATAAACCACGCACAAAGAACTAAAACTATAGTCGTAAATATCCTCATATCTTCCAGGCCAAAGGATTGCGAGCTTCCTTAAATTCCACTGTCTTTAAGAGGCCTTAGTTCATATCAGAAGGTAGTGAATATACTGATATCAGATAACCCAACACCATGTTGTCCTATAGCTTGTTGTGTAAAATAAATATCGTTCCTACATGTTGCCTAATATTGCAGAGGGAAAACCCTTTATAGCCATATTAGGGGTCCCTCTTCTCTCATATCACTTTATCTAAAGGAAAATGTGTTATGTTGATACCATAGACCAGGGGTGGCCAACCCGCGGCTCTCGAGCCGCATGCGGCTCTTTGCCTAGTTTCATGCGGCTCTTCAGTTCATATCGAATTGTATATGTGTGAGTTTGGGGGAGAGACACTGACTCCTGACTAGTGTTGCACGGTGTACCGATACTTGAAAGGTACCCGCGATACCCTGCCGTTAAAAACGTTACTATTCCTCCGTTTCATTAGTATCGGTACTTTAAGAATGACGGGGGAAAGTACTCCGGTGAGAAAGCGCCGTTTAATAAGAGCCGTGTGTGTTCAGCGCTCTGCTTCCATTCCCTGCACTGCAGCCGTGCCTGCAGTCCCGCCCCTCTCAAGCACGCTCTAAGTCCCTCCCCTCTCAAGCACGCTCTAAGTCCCTCCCCTCTCTCGTGCACGCGCTAGCTGCCAGAGCATGTGAGAAAACGAGAAGCATGGCTGCAAGTGGGAGTGCAACTGCCGCTGCGCCTCGGCTTGTTGACAAAAAAGACGCCAGAAGCAACATTTGGAAGTATTTTAGCTATATCTCTGACAGTGAGGGCAAGCCACGGACACCACGAGGCCCGTCTGTGAGAAATGTATTAATTTGATTTAATACGAATTATTGTCATTTGTTTTATTTATTGTTCTCATTGTTTAAAAGTTTGTGTTATGGTTCTGGTTCTGGTGTGAAATAAAGCACAATAATTACATTTAAGGCTGTTTCCCTTTTTTTTAAGAAAAGTATCGAAAAAGAATCGGAATCGCAATTCTTGACTTGGTATCGAAAACTAAATGTTGGTACCGTGACAACACTACTCCTCAGAGTTAAACCTGATATTTAGTAGGTCTGTTAAGTATTGAATGCTGATAATTCTGACGTAATTTGGCCGGTCAAAGTTGTTTGGGCTCGGATAAAATCGCTCCGTTACTTTCGTCCCGTGTTACTTTCGTCCCGGCTCTCCCTACGTGTGTATGTGTGGTGTCAGGTGTCAGTATGAGAGGATGACAGCGCGTCTAATTTTGATGTGGCCCAAGAGCCAATCACAATAATACCTGTGATGCAGTGAACCAATCACCTTTGAGGGGGGGGAAACCTATCGTTGATTAAACACTATCCAGTGTTTCCCCTACCATTGTCTTGGAGGGGCGCTGCTTCCCGCCAACGGAGCCCCACGCCCCCCCTGGAATTCAAGGTGTTTAAAAAATATATATAATTATTATTATTTTTTAATATATACATAGCACCAAATTGCAAATAATCTATAACTACTGTCACTTTTCACATTGAACATGTGCTCTTTTATTAAATAAACTAAACGCTTTCATTTTAAGTTGTGAGTTTAGTGTTTTTGACCCTAAGAAACACTGATGCATTAATCAATAACAATAATCCACAGCTCCTCTCTCTGCTCCAGAGGATTAAAAAAATATATATCCCAATGCCACAAAAATGCATCAGTGACGTGGTTGAAATATTGTCTCCAGAAAACAAAAAACTGAAACAAGCGGTATCAGTGACTGTGTGTTTGATGTGGCTCTTTGCAGTAAAATAGAAAAATATTGGCTCTTAACCTCTGACTGGTTGACCACCCCTGCCATAGACTGTATATATAAATGGACGTAGTGTCCGTGACGTCACCCATAGGATTCTGCAGTTGCCGAGAAGCCCTTAGTAGGCGGAGTCGGCCACTAACGGCTCGAATGTGACGTCAGAGTCTAATCCCGGCTGCTCCAAATAAGGGCAAAGAGGCGGAGCCGAGGCGGGACCTGCTGCCTCCGAACTGGAAGTAAACAGAGCTAGCTCAGGCTAAGAAGCTAAGCTAACATGAAATACATGCATACCAAGTTACTGCTAACAGTGTAGTTCCATAAACGTTACATTCATAATCAAATGAGACAATCTGCAAGAGAATTAACTATATTTTGTTATTCTTAATGCTTGTCATTCACACGTTGAGAAAAGACGGACTCCACCGCCCGGACCTAACGGACCAGCAGTGGGCTAGCTCCGGGACGCCGGCTGGAGCTAGCCCCCTGCGGCTCCGTTAGCTCCGGCGGCCACCACTGGGATTCTTTCACACACACATACGGGTTTTGGGCCGAGGGCGACACCGTACTTCCGGTATCAACCATTTCACACGAGGTGCATACAGAATATCATAGTCGATTGCCTTAATCAATATAGTCAACTCTAAAATACCACATATATGCATTGGCATGATAATATTATTGTGACAAGTGGAGTATTCACCTGGTGTTTCCAGAAGATAGACGTAGATGCAGCCAAAATCGACCGAAGGCCACTTTTGAGGGTCGTAATTCCATACATTGTACATCCAACAACCCACACAGCTCTAGTTTACGCTGGTAACGACCTAGAGCACACCCCTCAAGTCCAGAGATGTAATCCGAAGACATGCAGCGATTTCTTCGGTCGTTAATTCAGAAAAAAAACCTAGTGCGCTCTGCCTGGCTACATAAACTAGCTGTTTATATTAGCATTCCCAGGATTTTTGCACCTCCAGAAAAATGGCGTCTTTATAAAAAAATATAT
>NW_022990399.1:62500-95433 GCF_902827175.1 Gymnodraco acuticeps
GGTGACGTGAAGTCATGTGACCGTGCTGTAGTTCCTTTATAGCCCAACATTAGCCTCCTTTAGCTTAGCGGTGGTGACGTGAAGTCATGTGACCGTGTTGCAGTTCCTTTATAGCCCAACATTAGCCGCCTTTAGCTTAGCGGTGGTGACATGAAGTCATGTGACTGTGCTGTAGTTCCTTTATAGCCCAACATTAGCCACCTTTAGCTTAGCGGTGGTGAAGTGAAGTCATGTGACCGTGCTGTAGTTCCTTTATAGCCCAACATTAGCCACCTTTAGCTTAGCGGTGGTGACATGAAGTCATGTGACCGTGCTGTAGTTCCTTTATAGCCCAACATTAGCCACCTTTAGCTTAGCGGTGGTGACGTGAAGTCATGTGACCGTGCTGTAGTTCCTTTATAGCCCAACATTAGCCACCTTTAGCTTAGCGGTGGTGATGTGAAGTCATGTGACCGTGCTGTAGTTCCTTTATAGCCCAACATTAGCCTCCTTTAGCTTAGCTGTGGTGACGTGAAGTCATGTGACCGTGCTGTAGTTCCTTTATAGGCTAACGTTAGCTTTTTTCTTCAGAAATGTTAATATGTGGATATAATCCTGCTGAACTAAAGGTGTATCATAAAGGTTTGTTTGACACAGGGATTATTTTCTGCAATAATCCAAAATCACATGGTTATTTCTTGCACCTTTCTAAGCAATGTACTGACTGTCAGATTCCACCATGTAGCTTAAAAACCACTTATGGTTGCACCTCTTGCCGTCACGCCCCTCTCCATCGCCTCCAAACACCAGGAGGCTCAATCTGAAGCCGTCCTGACCCTTTAATAACAGGCTTCACCTCCTAAAGCTCTTCATTATGGACAGATGAAAGGCTGGATGAAACCAGGACTCTGAATTCCTGCCTTTATCCCTCCGATATGACGGGCAGGAAACACAAACTGAGGAGACACACGGGCAGTTTATGGGATGGTGTGCAAGTGCCTCCTTTACTCTCTGAAGGAGAATAAACACCAGCTGCTGTAGAGACTGAAATATAGTGCCTTGAATATGAATATATATTTCCATATAAGGAAATGGAGGAGACGATGAGGAAAAGGTTGATGCTACTCCGTACTAAAACCACCAGACTCAGGGACAGTTTCATCCCACATGGCCTTAAGACTATTAAACACCTGTACTTTGAAACAACATCCATAAATATTCATCTGTTTGCATCTTGCAAATTATTTATATATCATATTCCATGTACTTGTATATAGACTCTTCTTGCACTTTGTAGACCTTGGACACACATTTCCACATGAATAAAAGACAAGAGTAAGTGAAATACTCACTTTTGAATATTTATATACTGTTCATGAAGCCAGTGAAAATAATTTGTGAGAGTTAGAACACTTTCCAATGAAAGGTGAGAATAGATTAGCAGAGAACTCCTTTTCAAGATAAACATGGCTTTATGTCAATTATTTGTTTGGATCATTTTGGGGTTTTGGTTGATTTTAAGCAAATGCAGAAAGGCCTTCAGAATATGAAGCTTCCATCGCTTTCATCGCCATATTCAGATGAAACATGCATTTCTGCAGCTGAGTTAGCTCGGCTTAGTTCTCTGATAACCTCAGATTCAGGTGTCCCATCACTAAATCCTTATCCGGGTAAAATACTGGGTTAAAAATTGTACAAATGTGGCTTAAAACTGGAAAAAAAATGTTTCGATTTATGACAGCTTCTGGTTGACAAAGCTGACACATGCTCAAAGGGGATACAACGCTGTGTCTGAAACATTTGGGATAAGAGAATATAGATAGACTGTAGATATACAGTATAAGGTCTAGTCACTTTTATATGCTGAAATGTGAATTACTGTACGTCATTAACAGCAAGTCGAGGAGATACATTCAACATAACAGGCGGTAAATGTGCTTTATCAACGGCAGGTTTTATAGCATTGAGACACAAACTGTCTTTTATTGAAAATATGGGACACAGTGACGAAAAAGCTGTTAAAATAATTCATATTTTCCATAAATCTACAAGTTTCTCTGCATCATCTTGCCAGAAATCTCGTATTTTCTGCTTTAAAGCCTGGTGGTTTACATGGAGTCTTTTGTCCCGGAGGTTATGAAGGGATATTATTATTTCCTGTCATCTCCACTAACTTAACGTCACGACCTTAACACTAGTGATGTTACGTATTGCGCCGAGGCTTCGGAGCGTGTGTCGAGTAATCCCCGAAGCTTTTTGTGAAGCATGTATTGAGGCTTGTATCGTTTTGGGCCAGTGACGTCATCGATGACAAACGAAGCCTCGCTGCCTGTCGATACCACGTGACTGCTTCAGGAAGCCATTCAGATCGGTTGAACCACAACGCTCATAATACCCATGGATGTATAATAAGAACCATATTACCCCTCCTGTACCCGGTGACACGATGGAATCAAGAGAGCTCAGACCCTCACTTATAGAGGTCGGAAAATCTCATAAGTATAAATAGATACAAGCATAAATAAATGTAGGAATAAAAACATGAATAAAAACATGAATAAATACAGGAATACATATCTTGCAGTGTTTTCAGGGAGCTGTAGTGTGTGTGCTGTGGCTCAGCTGGAAAGCAGTTGACTCACGACCGCAGGGTCCCTGTTTCAACGACTGAACAATACGTATTTTTTGTTGTTTATAAAAGCTACAGCTAAATGAGATGATGTAGTTAATAAATGTATTCTTTGATATGGTTTAGCCTTTCTGGCTACAACATGGTTAAGTTTATGAATATTATTAAGGAATCCCTCTTTGCAATGTGTACCAGCCTCCTTAGGCTTTTCAATCACAATCATTCAACTGGAATAAATACAATATTGTTAACATGAAAATATGATTTTATGTTCGCTGTTTAGAGTTATTCTAAGGCTTTACTCATTGGGAACTCGGTATGAGATAGAGCACACACTGTTGAGATGTCCAATCTGCCTGTTGTACACACTTTGACCAACAGGGGGTTTGTGTTCAAATGAAGCCCATGATGAAGCCTCATGAGATGAACCCTTTTGCGAACCAATTGGCTGGAAAGCTTCAAAGCTTCATAAGGCTTCATCTCACCATCACTACTTTACACAAACTGGAGAACCCAAAAGCACGACCCAGAGACAGTCTTGAATGTAGCATTAACGCTCACAAGGAGGAAAAAACAAGCGTAACAAAAAGAGAATTTAAGATGAACTGAAGTTTACAAAAATAACAAAACCTGACTAGACTGGAAATGATCCTCTTTGTTGAAGCCTGGCACGCCCATCCGTGGAAACAAACAAGACGAACTGACACGGGACAGGGGGAGACAGGACTATTTAAACATGAGGTGAGTGGGAACAGGTGGAAACAATCAGGGGCGGGGCAGACGCTGACGAGGGCGGGAAAACACACAAAGGGAGGAAGTAACAGGGCCTGCAATGAGAGACAAGAGGTAAGTACAAAACAAAACAGGAAATGGAAAACGAGACATGACATGAAACACGGGGACTTGACTAGAGATGAAATGACATAAATACAGACATGACACGTAAACATAACTAACACATTTGACACAACACAATACTGAAGCTCTAACACTGGAGAGGTTTTGCCGGACTTCACTCACTTAGCTTCTGGTCTTTCTACCTCTCGCAGGTTTTACCTCTAATTGGGCTTCAGTACGAGCTCCACATATACAATAGTCCCCTGTTTTGCCTTTTGTGGAGAAAATGTAAATAGTCTGTATTATTCTTACTAAATATCATGTATTTTCATGCGACAGGACTCATTATGCAAAACACAAATGACAGACTCATTTATTTTACAGCAGGGCTCCTGCAGCTTACTTTAAGAGGCTTTTCTACTGCTTTTAATTAAGATAAAGTATAGTTTAGATCACCAACACATATCTTGGCTGTAGTGTGTGTACACAAATAAAGTACCTCTGAGAGGGATAATTCAATTACTAACTTGTGTTTTCTCCATCCACCTAAAGAGCGTGTGTAGTGGATGAGGCAGAGCTACAGTGGCCTACATACACCCACTCTCTCACACACCCACTCTCACACACACACTCTCACACACACACACACACACACACACACAGCAGCCTGTTTGAATACGGCTGTCACACACACTCAGTGTAGTTGTGGCCCTGATGTCTATTTATGCGCGTTATGAGTGCGCCACGGATCAACACAACATATTGAACCACCACACTAAAATATTTTAGATTAACCTTGTTAAAAAGTTCCAGAAAAATGCAACCCGACCATCATTTATAATGTGAGCGAATGTATGTACACTTTAAGCCATATAATATACATATTATAATATAGTATTCTGACTGAGGTCTGTATCAAGCCTCATTAAGACCCACCGAGATCAGATATCCTAGTTTATCAGCCTGCGAGGCCACATTATGTTGTGATAAGTGTTAGTTTTACCGTGGTATCGTGTTGATCCGTGGCGCACTCATAACGCGCAGGGCTGGAGTGACTTTTGCTGTTGGGACTCGGGTTTGAGTCCAGCATGAACTTTTTTGTTATTTTCATGTCGATGGACACTGAATATTATGTGGTTTGAATAGAGGATTCCTAATATTGTTTGCCGAGACCAACATTAATGACCCATCAGCATTTTAAAGTCTAATATCCCTGCACATGCAGCAATGACATTTCTGCTGCTATCTTTGCAAAACGAGTTAACAGTCACATGTTATCTGGATGAGTGCTGCAGAATGCCGTTTTTATAAGGGATACATGTGTGTGTCTTTCATATTAAACATGATCGCTGGTAGATAGCCACAGAAGTCGTAACACAGTTTAACCTGGGCGGATCCCATTTTCCCCTGAGCGAATCGCAGTTTACCTGAGAGGAACAGTTTACCTGAGAGGAACAGTTTAACACAGCTGAAAACTTCTCCACGCTGCTTTCAAACTGTGAGTAAACAACGTACGCTTCACTGGGAGGCTGTCTGAAGGTGTACACATGTCTCAGATGGACTTGGTATCACATTAGGAACGATATTCAGTGATAAGTCGGGCAACAATAGCTGGTTTTAAGGTTTTATTCGAGCGGATCACAGCTTAACACAGCTGAAGACTTCTCCACGCTGCTTTCAAACTGTGAGTAAACAACGTGTGCTTCACTTGGAGGCTGTCTGAAGGTGTACACAGGTCTCAGATGGACTTGGTATCACATTAAGAACGATATTCAGTAATAAGTCTGGCAACAATAGCTGGTTTAAATGATTTATTGGAGCTCGCAATGTTTTGAACAGACATCCCCAGTCAACTCGTTTTTCTTTTTGTAGTCCTCGCTGTTCGCGTCCGGATATCGCCATCGTAACCACAACCTCACACACTGGTACTGAATGTGTATCAAAGTGTTCCTATCCAGCCAAATATACCAAAAGATTTATGTAATAGGCAGAAGAAGCGATCGAAATGTGTATTTCAGTCGAAGGCCACGCCTCCACATCTGTCAACCAGTTGATCGGGGAACCAGTCAATCCGGAACACCGGCTCAGATGATTGGTCGTGCTTTTTACAGCGCTACGGCTTCCAGAGATTAATTTGTGTATGTATTTATTGTCAAAGCATTTAATATATTCATTGCTATCGGGATGTTAAGAGCATTCCATGGAATATAACAAAAAGTGTTTTCTGAAATAAATGACATACCCCATTGAATTAAGACTGAAGATCGTCAGCTGTCTTCCTCTCCCTTGTTGTTCCTCGATACATAAAGGCTGAACCACCGTTGACAACTTCTCTCTACATATCAGACATACCGGGAAACCAGCATCGTTTGCTGTGAAAGCATATCACTCTGTCCACACAGAATTAAATCCTGTGTTCCTCCGGTACTTTTCTTTGATTTATCCATAGTTCGCTCATCGAGCCGGGGGTCAGGTTATTCGCCTCCAAGAAAAGGCGCTCGCGCGGGACCGTAGCAGGATGTGACGCATATTTTAGTTGACCTAATTAAAACCGTTTTGTTTTTTATTTATGTGTCACAGTATCACCTCAAAATACAAGATACGAAACATTTTCAACCATGCAACAAAATATAAATAGTCCTACAAATACTTTTATGTTATTTCCTTCTTATTTTTGTCTAAACTCAAGGGAGCCAGAGCAGAGGGCTTAAAGCAGTGCTTCTCAAAGTGTGGTCCGCGGACCACTGGTGGTCCGTGAGTATATTGGTAACATTTCACATTTGAAATTAATTAATCAATTTAAGTGTTCCGCACTCTCGCGGGAATATCTCCGCAATGGAGCAAGGTTAAGGTTCACTTTTGATTGCATGATATAGCCCAGCGCAACACCTTTATCACACATGTTGCCACTTGTTTGTACCATTTTCAGGCGATTTGTAATCTGTTCTAGAAAAACGATGTGTTTTTTTATATTTGTGGAGTTAGGTGGTCCGCGAGTGTTTATTTATTGGTTAAGTGGAACTTGGTATGAAAAAGTTTGAGAAACACTGGCTTAAAGCGCCGCATGCGGCCCGTGGGCCGCGGGTTGCCGACCCCTGGGTTAAGTAATTACTTTTCAATTCTATATGACTGTACTAATCGGGATAAGACATACACAGAAAGAGAACTTGTTAATTAATATAATGTGGAAATTAGGTCTTTAAAGCTCAAGCGATACACTTTCGGTCGAAACGTTTTTTAAGTGTCATTTTTCTGAAGCAAAAGTAATTATTGTGTAGCTTCAGGGGCAGTAATGAAATGGGAGTGTTTTTATTTATTTATTCTGTCTCATGTGTGCGTTGCTTTGGGGAACATCCAGTCAACTTAACTGCAAAGACTTTCAATAACAATACATTAAAAACATCCAAGACATCAGATACCGAAATAGACAGTAAAAGACAAACTGCTGTGAGGTTTTTGTTGTTCTTTGTTTACTTCTTGATAGTTTTACCCGATGAAGCAGCTTTATTAGTTTGAACGTGTCAGTGACAGATGAGGAAATAGGTTCGAGGGGGACTTCATACGTTGCCAACATGAAGACAGAAGACAGTTTTCCGGCAGGGATTTCTTCAGGCATGTTAATCCTGACAGCCAGGAGCCGAGCAAAAACAAAACAGCAGCTAAAGTGAGGATATTCTCTGATTCCTCTTCCTCAGATTAGACTTGCATGGCATGTTCTCGCCCTGGTTAATATTGCATCAGTCCACTTAGCTAGACGAGCATGTATTATTCACAAAGAGGTGGTCGCAATTAAGAGCCCTGCCAATCAGCGGAGCCCCGAAGGACCCGGGCGTCACCGGGAGTCTGATCCAGGTTTCCAGAGAAGAGATTTGATCTGAGGATCCGAGGTGTTGGGTTTCTACGATCTGAGGCAGGAGTACCTGAGAAGAATCCAGGAAGCTTCTCGTAACGTTTAACAGTATTTATTAATGCAATAGTATAGTACGTATACAAGGGAACACAGCTGTGGCTCCACTCATTCAATTCACTGGTCCACAGTCCACTTGAGTTAGCTATCTACAGTTGCTTGAATGAAAAAGAGAGCGTTTCTCTCCCTAACGTTGTGTTTTATATCGTACTTTAGTCTTCATCCACTGGCTGACGTAGACGGGGGCGGGTCTTCTGTGAATCTCGGTGCAGTAATCTGTTAGCATTTTCCGCTCGTTGCTAATTCAGAGGCTCAGTGTTAGCATTGTGGGTTTTATTTTGAAAAAAAAATAATGATCAGTTAGATGAGTTTCTTCCCGTTACATGGATATAACACATTCATAGTTTATTAAATGAACATGCCCTCAGACACTGTTTCCTGCAAGATGTTGCGGGAGGGCCCCGGTACCGCGGTCTCTCGGGCTGAACAGGTTAAAGTTCCAGCACAATATATTGATTATTACAGGATCCGAGGAACGAAACCTGATATAAGATGTCTGTGTGCACGGAAAGCAGACATTCTGCAGATCGTCCTGCTGCCTCCCCGGTGGGTTCAGGTTTCAAACGGACTGTGGGAAAATGTCCCGGAGCCGGATATTGAATCCAGCGCTGCCTGGACATTTATTCTACCACCTTGTTGAACAAGTCAGCTTTTAGAAATGTGCACATGTGCAAAATATCCTTGAAAGTCTTTGAAAATATGTATCAGTAGGGGGGACACTTAAAAGTGACGCACACAACGATGACCAGGGGACACTAAAAAGTGACACACACAATGGAGGGGACACTTAAAAGTGACGCACACAACGATGACCAGGGGACGCACACAACGGAGGGGACACTAAAAAGTGACGCACACAACGATGACCAGGGGACGCACACAACGGAGGGGACACTTAAAAGTGACGCACACAACGATGACCAGGGGACGCACACAACGGAAGGGACACTAAAAAGTCACAAAAAATGTTTGGGTCAAAAAATGTTTTGGGTCAACTTTTTTTTTTGTCCTATTTCTTTTTTCTCTCAAACTTCTTTTGGGTCAACTTCCTTTTTTTTTGGAAAATATTGTTTTTGCCAATTTTTTTTACTAAATGTTTGAGGTCAGTGTAGCTCCCTCCAGTAAATGACACGAGGCTGAGGTCTTAATTTAAAATATTTTGTGGGACCTATTCCAACCCGTGAGAACTGGGTTATAAGACAGAAACATATAAAAGGTAAATAATAAATAAATATGTAATATATGCATACGTCATCACTGTTAATGCCAATTAAACAATAAACGGCGCACATATCCCACACAGCAAGTAGCACAAGCTAACAATAGCATTAAGCACAAGTTAGCGCATAGCATACATACAACCGCACACAATTACACAAACAACCAGCACGAAACGTACCTCATAGGCTGCTAGTCACCAGAGGGGCTGATAACTGTATCTGCGTTTTCCCTTGGGTTCCTTAGTTTTCCTTTAACGTCATGCGTTGCTCTGCCGTTGCAACTACCAAGTACATCGATTAAACAAACGGGTGTAACACAAAACACCGGAGATTAGTTCAGACTCTATTGTTGTTACACATAAAAAGGTAGGAACCCAAAATACAATGTGGACCAAATGAACAACAGAAAGTGAAGACAGTTACAGTCAGTTTTAATTTTTTATCTATTTCTTTGGGTATAATTTTTTTTTTGTCATATTCTTTTTTTGACAAGAAGGACAATTTTCAGAATTTCCCTTTTTTGTCATCAACTTTTACTTTTGTTTTGTCTGCAGCTATTTTCCCCTGGTTATTGGACCAACCAGGAGAAACATAGCTGCAGTAAAGGAGTCATGTGATCACATTGTTCAAATAAGCCCATCAAACATTTCAGGTGAGTTTCCAACAACAGAGACAGTTATCCAGCTTTATTTAGATTAGATTAGAATCGTTAATGACCACACAGCCAGGCTGGTGGAATTCGTGTTCAGTGCAGAGTATTACAGCTTGTTCCATACAATTCAACATACAATAAACAGACAATAAAAAGTACAACACACAGCACAGGGCAAAGACATATAACATAAAGTTCAAGGTGTGGTGGATTGTTATTGTTCATTGGGGTTATTGAGAGTCCATTTAGTGTCCGTATTGCAAAGGGGAAAAAGCTGTTTTTGAAGCGGGCGGTTTTGGCGGACAGTGACCTGTAGCGCCTCCCTGAGGGCAGAAGTTGGAAGACATGGTGAGCTGGGTGGGAGGGGTCAGAAATGATTTGCTTTGCCCTTGTGACAGTTCGTTGGTGGTGAAGTGATTCGAGTGATGGAAGGGGACTGCAGGTGATTTTTGATGCTTTATTGATGATACGTTGAAGTTCATTCCGGGAGAGGTTGTCTGAACTGCTGTACCAGACTGTGATGGATGATGTGAGGATGCTTTGGATGATGGCTGTGTATAACTGGATTAGGAGATGTTTCCTCACTCTGTATTTCTTGAGCTGCCGCAGAAAGAATAGCCTTTGGTTGGCTTTTTTGTATATGTGCTCTATGTTGGTCCTCCATTTGAGGTTATTGCTTATGTGAGTGACAAGAAAGTTGAGTGATTCTGTGGTGGAAATGAGTTTGCCAGAGAGAGATAGAGGTGATTTGGGCTGTGGCTTTCGCCTGAAGTCGATGATTATTTCTTGGGTTTTTGCTGTGTTAAGTAGGAGGTTGTTTTCTGAGCACCAGGTGACTGCTTGATGGATCTGAGTGAGGTATTGTGTTTCATTATTATTTGAGATGAGTCCTGTTATTGTTGTGTCATCTGCATATTTATATATGTTGACTGTGGGGTGCTGAGATGTGAGTTGGTTTGTGTAGAGTGAGAATAACCAGCGGGATAGGACACAGCCTTGTGGAGCTCCTATACTGAGGTACAGAGGGAGAGATGTTATTTTGAATCCTGAACGTCACCAAGCGCTCCGTCCCAGCTGTGCGCGTCACTCTTTAGCGCAGTGGTTCTCAAACTTTTTCTGTCATTCCCCACTTTGAACAGGTGGGCCTTTTCAAGCCCCACCTGTTCCTCATCGCTCCAATAAAATGGTAGGTCAAGCTTAACATTGTCAAATGTATCGTTCTATAACAGGGGTCTCTAACCTTTTTATTTCAAAAAATAAAACAAGTCGTGAGCTACTTTTACTCCTCTTTTTTGTTTTTTTGCAGTGTATATATTTAACACATTTTAACATTATTATATGCTACCTTTAACCTTTGAGTGCTGTTTGGGTCTTTGGGACCCGTTTTCAGTTTTACTAAAATAAAATGTATGCAATTTAATTATTTTAACCTGCTTTATTTGGTGGTGGACGTCACATCCTCTAGGGGGGTCCGGGGGCATGCACCCCCAGGAAGATTTTTTTTAAATGTTGAAGTTAAATGCATCAATCTGGTGCACTTTGAGCTAGGACTACTCAATTAATCGTATTTTAATCGCAATTACGATTTTGGCTTGCAACGATTATGAAAACAACATAATCGAAATAAAACGATTTTTTTTTTTTTTAAAATAGGGTTTTCAGTTGAGTTATACTTAAAGTTCAGGGTAATCAACTGTTAAAAACATACTTTTCAAATGATTTTCTTCAATAAATTGATGTTTTTCAAAGTAAATGGTTAATCGTTTTTAATAATCGTGATATCAATTATTGACCCCAATAATCGAGATTATGATTTTTGCCATAATCGAGCAGCCCTACTTTGAGCCCAACATGAATTTATGGATACAGCTCTCAACACTCAGATGAAAGGGAGCTGTATACTTTTCAATAATCCAAACATCTTTAGAATATGATCACAACCAACAACAAATCATTTAAACTTGTTTATTCTTATCTTATGTTACCTAGTTAGCATTATTTCTTTTTATTTATGCATATTTGACTAATCCCTCCCCTTTTAAACTTGTTACTGTCCTATAGTACACATTGGAATGATTTATTACTTTATTTTTTACAACTTTATTAAATAGATAAAGGTGTGCTCTCTATCTCTTCTCTCTCTCTCTCTCTCTCTCTCTCTCTCTCTCTCTCTCTCTCTCTCTCTCTCTCTCTCTCTCTCGCTCCACATTGCTTTTCTTCCCGACTGCAACGCTGTTTTGTGTGTCTGTGAGAGCATTTTCACATGAGAGATTTTTACCAGTGGCGAGCCTGTCTCTGAGGACCTAAGATATTCTACAAAATAATATTTAAAAACATTAAAACAAATTATATTTTTCTTTATATATTTTTTTTAAATATGTTTTTAGTAATATTTGTCATTAGTTTTACCAAAAATAACTTGATTAAATTGTATTTAAAATAACATTTCCAAAGAAATAAATCCTTTGAATCTGCCTATTCAGTTTCTGTTAAATGAAAGAAGCTCCTCTCTGCGAGGTGAAGACAGGAGCTGATTGGACGGCCAGCTATGAATTCAAAGAGGGCCCGCTATAGTAACTGAACGAGAGAGTAATGTCAAATGACAGTACAATTGACCAATCATATCTTCCCTCTAAATGGGTGGGCTTTATTATCGCGGACTTTATGACAAGTTCCGCCCGCTGTGAAACGTTTCTTGTTTCCATAGCAACAACAACTGTCAACAGCGTAAACTCGCCTTCAAAATAAAAGCATGCCAAATTACACTTAAGACATACAACTGCAACGAAAGTAACAAACACAATGCAATATCATTTTCAATTTCAAAGAACACAAATTGGGTTATTTACAGGTGTTGTTTTGTGTGGTAGAGGATCGCTTTCATTGATGCGTTTTGCACCCCGGGCCGTTGTTTTGATATTCCACCAGTGTGAAAAAAAAAGAAAAAAACTTTTTTTAAATAACTTTTTTTTTTCCGCGACCCACCAATCACATCTCTGCGCCCCACACTTTGAGAAACGCTGCTTTAGCGTCTCCTGGTCTCCCAGCTGTGTGCGTCACTCTTTAGTGTCCCCTGGTCTCCCAGCTGTGTGCGTCACTCTTTAGTGTCCCCTGGTCTCCCAGCTGTGTGCGTCACTCTTTAGTGTCCCCTGGTCTCCCAGCTGTGTGCGTCACTCTTTAGTGTCCCCTGGTCTACCAGCTGTGTGCGTCCCTCTTTAGTGTCCCCTGGTCTACCAGCTGTGTGCGTCCCTCTATAGCGTGTTTGCACCTGTTGGCCACCACACTGTGGCTAGGAAAATAAACCAGTCCAATGAAGTAAATTACAAATAATAAAAAAAGAGGTGGATCATTTCCTTTAAAATCGATTTGCTGCATTTTAGATGTCCCTCCTCTGGTCTTCTGCCTCTCAGCCTTCTTGCAGAGTGAGGACAGGACGGAGGAAATGTGCCGACTCACCCCTCTGGGAGCTGAGATGAAGTGATAGAGGACTCAAGAGGAAAAAGGAAGAGACAGCAAAACAGGAATGTGAATGGACGGAGGAAAAGTCCTGCTGTCGGTGCACAAAGACTTTTATCTGCAGGTTATTATTTTGTATTTGTAACTCGATGATAACCTGCAACAAAACCATCAGGTAATATTCTGACGTTTCATCAATAAATGAATCTGCTGCGTTCTGCGTCAAACACACGAGGAAAACATGAGTCATTGAGGAGGCTGTGGGAATACCACAACAACGTTTTTATTAAAATGATGTAACCATAAGCAGTATGTAGTGTCTCTACTTTAAAGAGTCCTCTCCTGCTGATGTTCAGGTGTATATCAGTAGGTAGTGTCTCTACTTTAAAGAGTCCTCTCCTGCTGATGATCAGGTGTATATCAGTATGTAGTGTCTCTACTTTAAAGAGTCCTCTCCTGCTGATGTTCAGGTGTATATCAGTATGTAGTGTCTCTGCTTTAAAGAGTCCTCTCCTGCTGATGTTCAGGTGTATATCAGTATGTAGTGTCTCTGCTTTAAAGAGTCCTCTCCTGCTGATGTTCAGGTGTATATCAGTATGTAGTGTCTCTACTTTAAAGAGTCCTCTCCTGCTGATGTTCAGGTGTATATCAGTATGTAGTGTCTCTGCTTTAAAGAGTCCTCTCCTGCTGATGGTCAGGTGTATATCAGTATGTAGTGTCTCTACTTTAAAGAGTCCTCTCCTGCTGATGTTCAGGTGTATATCAGTATGTAGTGTCTCTACTTTAAAGAGTCCTCTCCTGCTGATGTGCAGGTGTATATCAGTATGTAGTGTCTCTACTTTAAAGAGTCCTCTCCTGCTGATGTTCAGGTGTATATCAGTATGTAGTGTCTCTACTTTAAAGAGTCCTCTCCTGCTGATGTTCAGGTGTATATCAGTATGTAGTGCCTCTACTTTAAAGAGTCCTCTCCTGCTGATGTGCAGGTGTATATCAGTATGTAGTGTCTCTACTTTAAAGAGTCCTCTCCTGCTGATGTGCAGGTGTATATCAGTATGTAGTGTCTCTACTTTAAAGAGTTCTCTCCTGCTGATGTTCAGGTGTATATCAGTATGTAGTGTCTCTACTTTAAAGAGTCCTCTCCTGCTGATGGTCAGGTGTATATCAGTATGTAGTGTCTCTACTTTAAAGAGTCCTCTCCTGCTGATGTGCAGGTGTATATCAGTATGTAGTGTCTCTGCTTTAAAGAGTCCTCTCCTGCTGATGTTCAGGTGTATATCAGTATGTAGTGTCTCTGCTTTAAAGAGTCCTCTCCTGCTGATGTTCAGGTGTATATCAGTATGTAGTGTCTCTGCTTTAAAGAGTCCTCTCCTGCTGATGTTCAGGTGTATATCAGTATGTAGTGTCTCTGCTTTAAAGAGTCCTCTCCTGCTGATGTTCAGGTGTATATCAGTATGTAGTGTCTCTGCTTTAAAGAGTCCTCTCCTGCTGATGTGCAGGTGTATATCAGTATGTAGTGTCTCTACTTTAAAGAGTCCTCTCCTGCTGATGTTCAGGTGTATATCAGTATGTAGTGTCTCTACTTTAAAGAGTCCTTTCCTGCTGATGTTCAGGTGTATATCAGTATGTAGTGTCTCTACTTTAAAGATTCCTCTCCTGCTGATGTTCAGGTGTATATCAGTATGTAGTGCCTCTACTTTAAAGAGTCATCTCCTGCTGATGTTCAGGTGTATATCAGTATGTAGTGCCTCTAGTTTAAAGAGTCCTCTCCTGCTGATGTTCAGGTGTATATCAGTATGTAGTGCTTCTACTTTAAAGAGTCCTCTCCTGCTGATGTTCAGGTGTATATCAGTATGTAGTGTCTCTACTTTAAAGAGTCCTCTCCTGCTGATATTCAGGTGTATATCAGTATGTAGTGTCTCTACTTTAAAGAGTCCTCTCCTGCTGATGTTCAGCTGTATATCAGTATGTAGTGTCTCTACTTTAAAGAGTCCTCTCCTGCTGATGTTCAGGTGTATATCAGTATGTAGTGCCTCTACTTTAAAGAGTCCTCTCCTGCTGATGTTCAGGTGTATATCAGTATGTAGTGTCTCTACTTTAAAGAGTCCTCTCCTGCTGATGTTCAGCTGTATATCAGTATGTAGTGTCTCTACTTTAAAGAGTCCTATATAGCACACTACAGGAAATGGGAAACCCATAATCATAATAAGACCTCTTTAAACCTTTATTCCTCTACTCCTAACTCTTTATTCTGATTCTCTCAACATTACAGATAACGTCAGATAAATGTTCTTAAACTAAACAGAAAAACAAGTATTCATATCCTGCTTTTTGAAATTGTTAAAAGTAGTTTGATGCACAAACACCGACTCAAAGCGTTTTCGCTGTGTAATAGTGTCAGAAATGCACTAAACAGACTCTAGAGTTGATGGAGTCTGAACACACACTGAACACACACTGAACACACACTGAACACACTCTGAACACACACTGAACACACACTGAACACACTCTGAAACACAACTCTTGAACACAGCTCTGACATGCAATGACACACACTGACACCTCTGACAACTCGAACACACTTGAACACACATCTGACACACACTGACACAACCTGAACACACACGCTGAACACACACTGAACACACACTGAACACACACTGAAAAACACTGAACACACTCTAGACACAACTGAACAACTTCTGAACCACTGACCACCTGGAACACACACTGAACACACTGAACACACTCTGAACACACTCTGAACACCACCTGAACACACACTGAACACACACTGAACACACTGAACACACACTGAACACACACTGAACACACACTGAACACACACTGAACACACACTGAACACACTCTGAACACACTCTGAACACACACTGAACACACACTGAACACACACTGAAACACACACTGAACACACACTGAGCACACACTGAACACACTCTGAACACACTCTGAACACACACACTGAACCACACACTGAACACACACTGAAACACACTCTGAACACACACTGAACACACACTGAACACACTCTGAACACACACTGAACACACTCTGAACACACACTGAACACACACTGAACACAAACTCTGAACACACACTGAACACACACTGACACACACCTGACACACATCTGACACACACTGAACACACTGAACACACTCTGAACACACTCTGAACACACATCTGAACACACACTGAACACACACTGAACACACACTGAAACACAGCACTGAACACACTCTGAACACACACTGAACACACTCTGAACACAACTCTGAACACACTCTGAACCACTCTGAACACACTCTGAACACACACTGAACACACACTGAACACACACTGAACACACTCTGAACACACTCTGAACACACACTGAACACACTCTGAACACACTCTGAACACACTCTGAACACACACTGAACACACACTGAACACACTCTGAACACACTCTGAACACACTCTGAACACACACTGAACACACACTGAACACACACTGAACACACTCTGAACACAAACTGAACACACACTGAACACACACTGACACACACTGAACACACACTGAACACACACTGAACACCCTCTGAACACACACTGAACACACACTGAACACACACTGAACACACACTGAACACACACACTGAACACACACTGAACACACTGAACACACACTGAACACACGCTAAACACACGCTAAACACACGCTAAACACACGCTAAACACACACACTGAACACACACTGAACACACGCTGAACACACGCTAAACACACACTGAACACACGCTAAACACACACTGAACACACGCTAAACACACACTGAACACACGCTAAACACACACTGAACACACACTGAACACACACTGAACACACACTGAACACACTCTGAAACACACACTGAACACACACTGAACACACACTGAACACACACTGAACACACGCTGAACACACGCTAAACACACTGAACACACACTGAACACACACTGAACACACACACTGAACACACACACTGAACACACACACTGAACACACACTGAACACACACTGAACACACAACTGACACACACTGAACACACACTAGCACACTGACCACACACTGAACACACACTGAACACACTCGTAACACACTCTGAACACACCTGAACACACACTGAACACACACTGAACACACACTGAACACACCTGAACACACTCTGAACACACACCTGAACACACTCTGAACACACTCTGAACACACTCTGAACACACTCTGAACACACACTGAACACACACTGAACACACACTGAACACACTCTGAACACACACTGAACACACTCTGAACACACACTGAACACACTCTGAACACACACTGAACACACTCTGAACACACACATGAAACACTCTGAACACACACTGAACACACACTGACACACTCTGAACACACACTGAACACACACTGAACACACTCTGAACACCACTGAACACAGACTGAACACACGCTGAACACACACTGAACACACACTGAACACACACTGAACACAACACACGCTGAACACACACTGAACACACACACTGAACACACGCTAAACACACGCTAAACACACACTGAACACACACTGACCACACACTGAACACACGCTAAACACACTGAACACACGCTGAACACACACTGAACACACACTGACACACTGAACACACTCTGAACACACACTGAACACACTCTGAACACACACTGAACACACTCTGAACACACTCTGAACACACACTGAACACACACTGAACACACTCTGAACACACACTGAACACACTCTGAACACACACTGAACACACACTGAACACACCTGACACACTCTGAACACACACTGAACACACACTGAACACACTCTGAACACACTCTGAACACACACTGAACACACTCTGAACACACTCTGACACACACTGAACACACTCTGAACACACACTGAACACACTCTGAACACACTCTGAACACACTCTGAACACACACTGAACACACTCTGAACACACACTGAACACACACTGAACACAATCTGAACACACTCTGAACACACACTGAACACACACTGAACACAATCTGAACACACTCTGAACACACTCTGAACACACACTGAACACACACTGAACACACTCTGAACACACACTGAACACACACTGAACACACACTGAACACACTCTGAACACACACTGAACACACACTGAACACACACTGAACACACACTGAACACACTCTGAACACACACTGAAACACACACTGAACACACTCTGAACACACACTGAACACACAACTGAACACACACTGACACACTCTGAACAACACACGAACACACTCTGAACACACTCTGACCACACTGAACCACGCTGAACACACTCTGAACACACACTGAACACACCTGAACACACTCTGAACACACACTGAACACACACACTGAACACACACTGAACACACTCTGAACACACACTGAACACACTCTGAACACACTCTGAACACACACTGAACACACTCTGAACACACTCTGAACACACACTGAAACACAGTCTGAACACACTCTGAACACACTCTGAAACACACACTGAACACACACACTGAACACACACTGAACACACACTGAACACACACTGAACACACACTGAACACACTCTGAACACACACTGAACACACACTGAACACACACTCAACACACACTGAACACACTGAACACATTCTGAACACACTCTGAACACACACTGAACACACTCTGAACACACACTGAACACACTGAACACACACTGAACACACTCTGAACACACTCTGAACACACACTGAACACACTCTGAACACACTCTGAACACACACTGAAAACACTCTGAACACACACTGAACACACACACTGAACACACACTGAAACACACTGAAAACACTCTGAACACACTCTGAACACACACTGAACACACTCTGAACACACACTGAAAACACTCTGAACACACTCTGAACACACACTGAACACACACTGAACACACTCTGAACACACACTGAACACACTCTGAACACACTCTGAACACACACTGAACACACTCTGAACACACTCTGAACACACACTGAACACACTCTGAACACACACTGAACACACCACTGAACACACACTGAACACACTCTGAAACACACACTGAACACACTCTGAACACACACTGAACACACTCTGAACACACTCTGAACACACACTGAACACACTCTGAACACACTCTGAACACACTCTGAACACACACTGAAACACACCTGAACACACACTGAACACACACTGAACACACACTGAACACACACTGAACACACACTGAACACACGCTAAACACACACTGAACACACACTGAACACACACACTGAACACACACTGAACACACACTGAACACACACACTGAACACACACTGAACACACACTGAACACACACACTGAACACACACTGAACACACACTGAACACACACTGAACACACACACTGAACACACACTGAACACACACTGAACACACACTGAACACACACTGAACACACACTGAACACACACTGAACACACACGCTGAACACACACTGAAACACACACTGAACACCCTCTGAACACACACGGAACACACACTGAACACACACTGAACACACTCTGAACACACTCTGAACACACACTGAACACACACTGAAAACACACTGAACACACACTGAACACACTCTGAACACACTCTGAACACACACTGAACACACTCTGAACACACTCTGAACACACACTGAACACACTCTGAACACACTCTGAACACACACATGAACACACACTGAACACATGCTAAACACACTCTGAACACACTCTGAACACACTCTGAACACACACTGAACACACACTGAACACACTCTGAACACACACTGAACACACTCTGAACACACACTGAACACACACTGAACACACACTGAACACACACTGAACACACTCTGAACACACACTGAACACACTCTGAACACACTCTGAACACACACTGAACACACTCTGAACACACCTGAAACACACTGAACACACACTGAACACACACACTGAACACACACTGAACACACACACTGAACACACACTGAACACACACACTGAACACACGCTGAACACACACTGAACACACGCTAAACACACGCTGAACACACACCACAAACACTGACACAACCACATCTGAACACAAACTGAACTCTCACACACTGAACACACACTGAACACACACTGAACACACTCTGAACACACACTGAACACACACTGAACACACTCTGAACACACACTGAACACACACTGAACACACACTGAACACACACTGAACACACACTGAACACACACTGAACACACACTGAACACACACTGAACACACACTGAACACACACTGAACACACTCTGAACACACACTGAACACACTCTGAACACACTCTGAACACACACTGAACACACACTGAAACACACTGAACACACACTGAACACCACTGAAACACACTGAACACACTCTGAACACACACTCTGACACACACTCTGGAACACACTCTGAACACACACTGAACACAACATCAGAACACCACTGAACACACACTGAACACACACTGAACACACTCTGAACACACACTGAAAACACTGAAACACACTCTGAAACCACACACTGAACACACTCTGAACACACACTGAAAACACTCTGAACACACTCTGAACACACACTGAACACACACTGAACACACTCTGAACACACACTGAACACACTCTGAACACACTCTGAACCACACACTGAACACACACTGAACACACACTGAACACACACACTGAACACACACTGAACACACACTGAACACACACACTGAACACAAACTGAACACACACACTGAACACACACTGAAACACACACTGAACACAAACTGAACACACACTGAACACACTCTGAACACACACTGAACACACACTGAACACACTCTGAACACACTCTGAACACACACTGAACACACTCTGAAACACACTCTGAACACACATGAACACACTCTGAACACACTCTGAACACACACTGAACACACTCTGAACACACTCTGAACACACACTGAACACACTCTGAACACACTCTGAACACACTCTGAACACACACTGAACACCACTCTGAAACACACTCTGAAACACACTGAACACACACTGAACACACACTGAACACACTCTGAACACACTCTGTGAACACACACTGAACACACTGAACACACATGAACACACACTGAACACACTCTGAACACACACTGAACACACTCTGAACACACACTGAACACACTCTGAACACACACTGAACACACACTGAACACACTCTGAACACACACTGAACACACACTGAACACACACTGAACACACTCTGAACACACTCTGAACACACACTGAACACACTCTGAAACACACTCTGAACACACTCTGAACACACACTGAACACACACTGAACACTCTGAACACACTCTGAACACACTCTGAACACACACTGAAACACACACTGAACACACACTGAACACACTCTGAACACACACTGAACACACACTGAACACACACTGAACACACACTGAACACACTCTGACACACACTGAACACACTCTGAACACACTCTGAACACACTCTGAACACACACTGAACACACTCTGAACACACACTGAACACACACTGAACACACTCTGAACAAACACTGAACAAACTCTGAACACACACTGAACACACACTGAACACACTCTGAACACACTCTGAACACCACCTCGAACACACTCTGAACACACACTGAACACACACTGAACACACACTGAACACACTCTGAACACACTCTGAACACACACTGAACACACTCTGAACAACACACTGAACACACACTGAACACACACTGAACACACTCTGAACACACACTGAACACACTCTGAACACACCTGAACACACACTGAACACACACTGAACACACTCTGAACACACCACTGAACACACACTGAACACACACTGACACACTCTGAACACACTACTGAACACACACTGAACACACTCTGAACACACACTGAACACACTCTGAAACACACACTGAACACACTCTGACACACACTGAACACACACTGAACACACTCTGAACACACACTGAACACACACTGAACACACACACTGAACACACACTGAACACACACTGCACACACCTGAACACACACTGAACACACACTGAACACACAATGAACACACTCTGAACACACACTGAACACACTCTGAACACACCTGAACAACACTGAACACTCACTGAACACTCACTGAACACTCACTGAACACTCACTGAACACTCAGAGAACACTCACTGAACACTCACTGAACACTCAGAGAACACTCACTGAACACTCACTGAACACTCACTGAACACACTCTGAAACACACACTGAACACACAGACTGAACACACACTGAACACACACTGAAACACACTCTGAACACACTCTGAACACACTCTGAACACACACTGAACACACACTGAACCCACTCTGAACACACTCTGAACACACACTGAACACACTCTGAACACACTCTGAACCACACCCTGAACACACACTGAACACAACACTGAACACACTCTGAAACACCCACTGAACACACACTGAACACACTCTGAACACACTCTGACACACACTGAACACACACTGAACACACTCTGAACACACACTGAACACACTCTGAACCCACACCTGAACACACACTGAACACACTCTGAACACACACTGAACACACACTGAACACACTCTGAACACACTCTGAACACACTCTGAACACACTCTGAAGCACACACTGAACACACACTGAACACACACTGAAACACACACTGAAACACACACTGAAGCACACACTGAAACACACACTGAAACACACACTGAAGCACACACTGAACACACACGCTGAACACACACACTGACACACGCTGAACACACACGCTGAACACACACTGACACACACACTGAACACACTCTGAACACACTCTGAACACACACTGAACACACACGGAACACACCACTGAACATCACTCTGTAACACACTCTGAACCCACACTGAACACACACTGAACACACACTGGAACACACTCTGAACACCACTGACTGACACACTTGACTCCTGAAACACCTCTGACACACGGACTGACACACTCTGAACACACTCTGGAACACTCACTGAACACTCACTAAACACTCACTGAACACTCACTGAACACTCAGAGAACACTCACTGAACACTCAGAGAACACTCACTGAACACTCACTGAACACAGACTGACACACACTGAACACTGACACACTGGAACCACACTCTGAAACACACTCTGAACACTACACTCTGAAACACCACTGAACACACCTGAACACACTCTGAACACACTCTGAACACACACTGAACACACACTGAAACACACTCTGAACACACTCTGAACACACACTGAACACACACTGAACACACTTGAACACACTCGAACACACACTGAACACACACTGACACACTGAACACACACTGAACACACTCTGAACACACACTGAACACACACTGAACACACTCTGAACACACTCTGAACACACACTGAACACACACTGAACACACTCGAACACACACTGAACACACTCTGAACACACACTGAACACACACTGAACACACTCTGAACACACACTGAACACACACTGAACACACTCTGAACACACTCTGAACACACTCTGAACACACACTGAAACACACTCTGAACACACACTGAACACACACTGAACACACTCTGAACACACACTGAACACACACTGAACACACTCTGAACACACACTGAACACACTCTGAACACACACTGAACACACTCTGAACACACTCTGAACACACACTGAACACACACTGAACACACTCTGAACACACTCTGAACACACACTGAACACACACGGAACACACACTGAACACACACTCTGAACACACTCTGAACACACACTGAACACACACTGAACCACACTGAACACACACTGAACACACTCTGAACACACACTGAACACACTCTGAACACACTCTGAACACACACTGAACACACTCTGAACACACTCTGAACACACACTGAACACACACTGAACACACACTGAACACACTCTGAACACACTCTGAACACACTCTGAACACACACTGAACACACTCTGAACACACACTGAACACACACTGAACACACTCTGAACACACACTGAACACACACTGAACCACACACTGAACACACACTGAACACACACTGAACACACACTGAACACCCTCTGAACACACACTGAACACACACTGAACACACACACTGAACACACACTGAACACACACTGAACACACGCTAAACACACTCTGAACACACACTGAACACACACTGAACACACACTGAAACACACTCTGAACCACACACTGAACACACACTGAACACTCTGAACACACACTGAACACACACTGAACCACACACTGAACACACACTGAACACACACTGAACACACTCTGAACACACACTGAACACACTCTGAACACACTCTGAACACACACTGAACACACACTGAACACACTCTGAACACACACTGAACAAACTAAACACACACTGAACACACACTGAACACACTCTGAACACACACTGAACACACACTGAACACACACTGAACACACACTGAACACACTCTGAACACACACTGAACACACTCTGACACACACTGAACACACACTGAACACACTCTGAACACACCACTGAACCCCACACTGAACACACACTGAACACACACTGAACACACTCTGAACACACTCTGAACACACTCTGAACACACACTGAACCACACTCTGAACCACACTCTGAACACACTCTGAACACACAATGAACACACACTGAACACACACTGAACACACTCTGAACACACACTGAACACACTCTTAACACACACTGAACACACTCTGAACACACACTGAACACACACTGAACACACACTGAACACACACTGAACACACGCTAAACACACACTGAACACACACGCTAAACACACACTGAACACACGCTGAACCACACGCTAAACACACACTGAACACACACTGAACACACACACTGAACACACACTGAACACACACTGAACACACACTGAACACACTCTGAACACACTCTGAACACACTCTGAACACACTCTGAACACACTCTGAACACACTCTGAACACACACTGAACACACTCTGAACACACACTGAACACACACTGAACACACTCTGAACACACTCTGAACACACTCTGAACACACTCTGAACACACTCTGAACACACTCTGAACACACACTGAACACACACTGAACACACTCTGAACACACACTGAACACACACTGAACACACACTGAACACACACTGAACACACTCTGAACACACACTGAACACACACTGAACACACTCTGAACACACTCTGAACACACACTGAACACACACGGAACACACACTGAACACACTCTGAACACACTCTGAACACACACTGAACACACACTGAAAACACTCTGAACACACTCTGAACACACACTGAAACACACACTGAACACACACTGAACACACTCTGAACACACTCTGAACACACACTGAACACACACTGAACACACACTGAACACACACTGAACACACACTGAACACACACTGAACACACTCTGAACACACTCTGAACACACACTGAACACACTCTGAACACACACTGAACACACTCTGAACACACACTGAACACACTCTGAACACACACTGAACACACACTGAACACACTCTGAACACACACTGAACACACACTGAACACAATCTGAACACACTCTGAACACACACTGAACACACACTTAACACACACTGAACACACACTGAACACACACTGAACACACTCTGAACACACACTGAACACACACTGAACACACACTCTGAACACACACTCAATACACACTCTGAACACACACTCAATACACACTCTGAACACACACTCAATACACACTCTGAACACACACTCTGAACACACTCTGAACACACACTGAACACACTCTGAACACACTCTGAACACACTCTGAACACACTCTGAACACACACTGAACACACACTGAACACACTCTGAACACACTCTGAACACACACTGAACACACACTGAACACACACTCAACACACACTGAACACACTCTGAACACACACTGAACACACTCTGAACACACTCTGAACACACACTGAACACACACTGAACACACTCTGAACACACACTGAACACACACTGAACACACTCTGAACCCACTCTGAACACACACTGAACACACTCTGAACACACTCTGAACACACACTGAACACAAAACTGAACACACTCTGAACACACACTGAACACACTCTGAACACACACTGAACACACACTGAGCACACTCTGAACACACTCTGAACACAAACTGAACACACTCTGAACACACTCTGAACACACACTGAACACACTCTGAACACACACTGAACACACACTGAACACACACTGAACACACTCTGAACACACTCTGAACACACACTGAACACACACTGAACACACACTGAAACACACTCTGAACACACTCTGAACACACTCTGAACACACATTGAACACACACTGAACACACTCTGAACACACTCTGAACACACTCTGAACACACATTGAACACACTCTGAACATACTCTGAACACACACTGAACACACACTGAACACACTCTGAACACACTCTGAACACACTCTGAACACACTCTGAACACACACTGAACACACTCTGAACACACTCTGAACACACACTGAACACACACTGAACACACACTGAACACACACTGAACACACACTGACACTGAACACACACTGAACACACTCTGAACACACACTGAACTCACACTGAACACACACTGAACACACACTGAAACACACACTAAACACACTGAACACACACTGAACACACACTGAACACACTCTGAACACACACTGAACACACACTGAACACACTCTGAACACACACTGAACACACACTGAACACACACTGAACACACTCTGAACACACACTGAACACACTCTGAACACACTCTGAACACACACTGAACACACTCTGAACACACTCTGAACACACACTGAACACACTCTGAACACACTCTGAACACACACTGAACACACACTGAACACACACTGAACACACACACTGAACACACACTGAACACACACTGAACACACACTGAACACACACACTGAACACACTCTGAACACACACTGAACACAAACTGAACACACACTGAACACACACTGAACACACACTGAACACACACTGAACACACTCTGAACACACACTGAACACACTCTGAACACACACTGAACACACACTGAACACACACTGAACACACTCTGAACACACTCTGAACACACTCTGAACACACACTGAACACACACTGAACACACACTGAACACACACTGAACACACTCTGAACACACACTGAACACACACTGAACACAAACTGAACACACACTGAACACACTCTGAACACACACTGAACACACTCTGAACACACACTGAACACACTCTGAACACACACTGAACAAACACACACACTGAACACACACTGAACACACACTGAACACACACTGAACACACACTGAACACACACTGAACACACACACTGAACACACACTGAACACACACTGAACACACACTGAACACACACCGAACACACACTGAACACACACTGAACACACACTGAACACACTCTGAACACACTCTGAACACACACAGATAACCCACTGAAAAGACACAAAGAAACACATAGAAGATGTAGTGACCACGATATCCATTAGTTTTGTGTCCTTTGTTTGTGGCTCACTCGTGGGGCTGACCGACGAGAACAAATAGAAATGTCCAGATGCGATTGAGAAGTAAGATAGTTTATTCCAAAAAAGGCAAAAATAAATAAACGTTTTTAAACAAACTATTTGTCATATAAACTGATAGTTCAATGTTAAAGGCAGAAGAACCAAGCTGTGACGCTCCCAACCAGCAAGGTCTAAAAACTGTTTGCTTCAGTCAGCCACACCAGTAGGCTGCAGCACCTCGACCTGCAGAATAACGCACTCAAATAATAAATAAACACCACTCAATCTCAGGTTATACTATAAAAAGATAAGATACTATAATCTAAGGAAATGGCTCCTACAGAAGACATACTGAAAACTCACAGAAAACATACAGAACATACACTGATAACCCACTATAAATACACAATACAAAACAGAAAAAATACACAAAAAACATTCAGAAAGCCCACTGACAACACACTGAAAACATACAGAAAACACAGAAATCACACATAAAACCCACTGAAAATTAAAATAAAACCACAAAACACACAGAAAATACACACTAAAACACACTAAAACTCGATATCAGTGGAAATTAAAACTTGAAATATTCTTAAAGTAAACAAATAAGTGATTAAAATATATGAACATATACTTGTATACATTTTATTATTTTTACAAAACAACAGAGAGAGCTTTGTGAGCTGCTTCTTTAATAAGCTGCTGCTGCCACCTGCTGGTGGAAACTGAGAATGCATTGATCTGTGATATAAAACTGCCCAAAAGCTAAATATAAACTCATACACTATGTCTTACTACACTCAAACATTACATATGTACAGTTGTTGCCTTGAAGTGAGGTTTATCGCCTTTAATGAGCATTTCCATGTTATGCTTTGAAAACCTGTCCAAAAAGAGTACAAATAAACAATTACAATTTCAAGCACGTAAATGATATTATTCTATATTGAGTAGTAAGGCTCTGATACTCCCTCTTTGTGGACACACATGTTGTGGTTCTTCTTTTCTCTTTTCTCCGTCTTCTTCTTTTCCATTACAGAAATGATGTACATTAAAATATATATATTAAATCAGAGATGATTGATGTCATTTTAAAGACGTTGTTTTATCTCTCGTGGGATATCGCAGGTCCTTCCATCATACACGGAAACTGGCTCGGTCTGAAACAAAACTAACCCTAAAGCGTTGTTTGTTGTTTTCTTCTCTGCTTACAAACAAATAATCATTACATCTACACTGTAATCAAATAATACTTAGTGTTTACAAGCTTCCGTTAATAGCTGTGCAATTTATTCAACCACCTTTTATACTTTCACCTGCTGCTTTGTCGCTAAACTACTGGATGAGTTTTATCTTTAATAATATCTTTATGTTTCTTGATTGATGTTAAACTATCTTTGGCTCTTTGTTGTAACGACTGTGGGAATAAAGGTTTTCTGATTCTGAGTAATACAATATGGAAAAATAGGGAAAATGACAGTTATGAATATGTTAAATTACGTTATTAAATTGTGGAGCAGTTGAAAGTTGTGAACATCAATTAACCTGTTCAGCCCCGAGCCTGTTTTTCAGGTCTCAGGCTCCAAAATGACATTCCCAGAACACATGACCATATCTTCCCTTCTAAAAGGGGGAAATTAATAATCTTTGTTCTCAAAGTAATGATAAACCTGTGAGTTGGATGTAGAAAAGTCAGAACAATATAGATGTTTTTATTTTAAAGAAAATTCAGATTGAACATTGTAAACAACTGTAAATTATAGTGTCCGTCCAAAAATTATGTTGTACTTATAGTGAAAACCAGTGCTTGAATTGGAATGAAAAAGGTGCCAGTACTCTAAAATCAGCAACTTTTTCAAGTCAATTTTATATATACAGCCCACAAACAAGAATGTGGCTACTATAATGCTGGTGGGTTTGTCTCTTTACTACTGTATATTTTAGAAAGGTTCACTGTACTTAACATTTTTTATGATAGGCAGCGGATATGGCTAAAGCTCAGTAAGGTCAATATTAACTGAAAATATAGCAATCAAAGTCTAGATCTTCTGCTGAAGACACATGAAGCAGAGACCTTTCAGGTGAGAGCCCCTCTGGTGGTGTTCAACATTAATGACAAGGAAACAAAGCTCTGGTCAGAAGCATTTTTTATAAAAAGCTTTAACAAAATTAAGTATTTCTGTACATTTTGAATGCAATCTAACTTTCCAACTCAGAAAACGAAAAAGTGCCAAAGTCTTCTCACATGGCTGAGCTGCTTTGCAATATACTTCACCACTGAAGAATACAAATATGTATAAAGTAAACTATGATGCAATCTAACTTTCCAACTCAGAAAAATGATAAAGAGCATGAACAAAGAACATGTAAAAACAAATGCAACATTTGCACAATCTAAAATGAGAAACTGTAACTGCAAGTAACAAAGTCTGAGCCATGGTAAAGAGTTACATTGAACACCAAGCTGATCAGATAACTCCCTGGTTGGTCTGAAGTCCTTCTATCTCCAGGATCTGTACAAATCGGCACATTATGCCAAAAGTCTTCTCACTGGGTGAGCTGCTTTGCCAATATACTTCACATTGTTAGAAAAGGCTCCAGACAGGCCTTGGGGACATCAGTATCAGGGGCTGGAGCTGGACAGGCTCTTTCATCAGCACTTCTCCTTCCCTTTGCCAGCCAGGACCTCACATACTGTTCCGGATTGAACTGTCCTAGTGATGGTCCATTACATTTAATGAAAACCAGGCTGGACAGTCGGCTGACAGAGAGAGCATTCCTTTTTGCAGTAAGGATATCGTTCATGCAGCTGAATGCCCCGCTCACACTCACTAGTGGAGACAGCTGATGGTTCGGACTGCTTTCAGTAGAGGCTCCATGGCAGCAGGTGTACGGGTATGCCCTGGTTTACTTGTATTCGCGAAAGCCCTGAACAGCCTCTCTTCTGTCCACTTTCAGCACTTCGCACAAACGTAGCACCTCTACGTCCCCATACTGTACGTCTAACTCCTCTTCAGGCCAACTTCCAGGATGGATAACTTTCATGTCCTGGATTAGCTGATTGTCCCGGGCCTCCCGGCCATGTAATGGGATTTCTCTTGTGCTGACATGAGAGGAGGTTGTGGAAGTCATTCTGTGTCTCAGATTCTCTACCATACTGCGGAAAAAACTGACCTGCATGAATCTGTACAAGCCTGCCATTCTCACGCAGGGCAACACCCTTGAAGGACTTCTCAGCTAGAGCTGTATGAACTGTAGTCATGTGTGGGCCAGGCATGGTGACCATGGATTCAAAAACTCGTATTTCTCGAGTTAAGAGGCCTATCTGCTGTAGGCAGTGTCATCTCTCTTTTTTGGAGTTGCCGAGAGAGGTCGCTGAGCTCTGTGAGCGCATCGTACATCAGTCCCAGATTGCTGACAAACGTTGCAGATGTGAGCACATCATCCAGGCCCTTGTACTTTGCTCTGTCTCTGGAATCCCTGCTCGTGTCGTTTGCAGCATTTGTGAAGTGATCATGAAGCACTCGGTAGTTTTCCCAGACTGCTCTGACGCTCCTTTCACTTGAAGCCACCCAGCGGATGGACAAAACACGCCTTATCACCAGGAGACGCTGTCCGACTGCTTGCGCACACTGCGCTAACTGCCTCTGAGTTTTGGGGGAGGCATGGAACAAGGAATAGAGTTTGTCAAAAAAGATCTGGAAATGATTGAGCCCTGAGACCTCCTTGACCACATCCCCAACTGCCAGCTCTAGACGATGATTGGAGCAGTGCCACACAAACAGGCTTGGGAATTTACTACACAACTGGGTAGCAACGCCTGTTCTCTTCCCTAGCATGACTGAAGCCCCATCACATGCAAAATAAACGAAACACTGACCTAAAAAGTCCTCGTTCAAATCTCTTCCAAGACACTCTATTAACGCCTTTGTGATGTCATCAGCCGTTGTTCCATCCAACTCGATCAGCTCCCAAAAAAAACGTTTCGGGCTCAGCATCAGCTAATGCTGAGCGTAGACACACAACAAGCACCGTTTTACCACTAATAGTGGTAGATTCATCGACCAAAACACAGAGTTTTCTTTGGTTTTCTGTAATGTCTTTTGCCATTTTTTTCTTCAGCTCATGAGCTATGTGGTCGATGATTTCGCCACAGGTTTTATTGGAGTGCAAAACCCTGCCCACGTTCAGCCCATTCAGTTTCTGTACATTCAAATCAATTGGCATGTCTGTGAATGGCCGGCTATGTTTGCCAATTTTATATGCCGTTCGAAAAACTCTGATAGTGGTGTCTAATTCAGATTTATGCATAGACTGCACTTGATGTTGAATAGTTTCACGTGAAGCAGATGTAAGGATGTCAGCAGCTTTTACATGGGCTTGTGATTCTTTATGTTCTTTGATTTTTTTTTCTCAGGCTAGCTTGTTGTTTGCCCTTGTCAACACCGAAATGAGACACTGCACACTCACCCCATTCAGTTTCAGTCCTTGTCCAGTGTGTATTCCCAAAGATTTGACATCTCTGCATATCCGACATCCTAGCTTCTTATCTTTAAGAAGGAGCCATGCATTGGTCTTGCAAAAATATTGCACCTGGTCCGTTGTCCAGCAGTCAGGTGCATCGCTTTGCCCGGTGTTGGTGGTGGCAGTTGAGCCAGCAGCAGCTAACGTTAGAGGCTCTGGAGGAGGCGGCGGAGCTAGTGCTAATGCTAATGCACTAGAACTTGGAGCAGGAGGATCAACCAAAGAAAGCTCCCCATCAGACACAATTTCCAACACAGGCACAGCATTCTCTGTATTTGAAGTTTCCGGCGACAACCGCTGTCTTTTTGCACTTTTATTAATCCACGCTAACATTTTAGAAATGCTAATTTGTGACGTGACTTGCTTTCCTTCTCTCGGGGGCGTGCCTGCTCTGTTATATCACTCTACATAGCCACCCACTGGGTGGGAGTTGCACTGCATAAACACAACACACGTGCATCTAGGTATGTAAATTGTAAAGCATTAAAACATGGTTTTACTAACAGTTTTCAGTATGTTGTTACTTCGGCATTATTATTATTATTATGATTATTTTGAAACGTGTATACTATTAAATCACGGTCAAATAGGTTAATTTTGACATAGTCGTTTCCACAACAGTATTTACATGGAGAAGATAAGCCCCGCCCCCTCTCCAGCACGTTCTGTTTGAATGACAGGAGTAACAGCTGACAGCCGCTGTGAAACTCCAGCGGTTTAGAGCGATGAGAATGTCCGTTCGGCACCTCATGACGCATCTACTGAGTACCCGGGCGGCTGTATATATATATATGGATGTATAATAAGAACGGCG
>NW_022990400.1:0-85049 GCF_902827175.1 Gymnodraco acuticeps
ATGCCAGTGTTTTATCTTTTTATTTATTTGTTTTTATTTTAAATCGTATAATGTCGGACTTTTTTCCCGTCTGTGAGGAAAATAAATGGGGTTTAGAGCCTCAAAATACTGAAATCTGTATTTTTTAAAATCTTTTCCTTCTAATTTGTTATTCTTTTCTAAATAACACACTGTTATCCTTGTTTTTATTTATTCGTTTAATTCTATAATCTTGGGCTTTTTAGCCGTAAATAAAGTCACCGGAAACAGACGGGACATTTCGAGCGATACACACCACAAACCCACCGAACTGATTACCCAAGATCCTCAGCTTGAAGCTCGTTGATTGGATGTTTTAGCCGCAATAAACGCTGGGCTATGGTGTTAATAAGTTGTGATATCCGAAAACGAAAAATAAAATAATACCTAATTCAGAGTGTTCTTGCTTTTCTCTTTGGAAGTCATCACATAACGGCATTGTAATACACGGTTCGGCTGCATTACATATTATACATCTGCCGTAGTTCTTTATTTATAGAGCCCTGATGAGAAGACTTCTAGACAAACATGAGGAACTGCCGCCAAAACTGAATACTTGATGTGGATCATAAATATATCAACAATTAAACAACATCTTCAATTTCTTTTCACAAAATACGTCTCCTTGCAGTATCAATAGTAATTCGGCTGACTTTTATATTTGATCCAATTGGTAGATAATAGGTTATATTTACACCATAACGGTGCACAGCTGATAGAAAAGGACTTGTAGTTTTTAAAGATATTACTGATTTTCTTTGAATATAAGAATGTAAATACTGAGTTGAGAGAATAGTCAGGGGATTTGGGTGATGGAAGACACATCTATGGATTCAGAATTTCAATAGCGTACCATTAAATGACGGATATACCTTTCTGTCTGTGATGTTTTACAAATCAGATATTAATGTGTAGAAGTAAAACATGTGAAATAATATAGCAATATCCTGTAAAATTATGTAAAAACATGAATAAAACTACACATCTTCAGATGTTATACATACATAAGTGTTCTACACTAATAATACAAAGTTATTATTAGTATGCTGTGTGTACCTTGTGTGCACCGCCTAGTGGTTAAAGCACGTTATTGAATTATTTTTGTTGAATAATGTTATTTGATGAAAACAATATTAAGAGTACATACTTTCATAGGGGGAAAGTAGAAGGTCAATGATAGAAATATAGAATATAAAAAGTCAAGAAGATACTATAAGTGATCTCTACAATAAAACAGTTTAGTGCCGGATGTACAAAGATATTAATAGGAGGATGTGCAAAACAGAAAAACGAATTAACCTTTATTAACACATTAAAGAATACTTTAGGTTAAGGTCTTATTTTAAACAAGAAAAAAGCTTTGGGGGTATCTATCTACCGATGAATATTAAGCCTGACAAAGTACTTAACGTCTAATATATTGCTTTCCTGCAATGTTAACTATGTTGAAGCACTTCTTTTAACTGATATTATACACATTAATTATACTCTTATGTATGTAGATAGAATAAGAAATGTGCAGAATATGACAGTTTAATGGTGGAGGTACACACATATTGATAGATGTCTTGTAATACGCTGTTGAGGAACCTGCGACCCAAGTTGTGTATATGATCAATAAACCTTAGAAAATCTTGAAATCTTGAAAGGGATGTGCAAAATAGCCATTATACAGTTTTTAATTAACTATTAGTAGAGAATAACGAGTAATGAATATACTTTATAGAGATCTGCAGATAAATGTTTCGTCTTCTCAAGCACCACCTATCAAATATCTCTCCTGATTGTTGGCACTTGACAATCACCTTCCCTGAATTTTACTCAGGTGTAACTAAAGTCTGCTTTAAGGGTTGTTTATATTTCACATCATTAATCAGAATCTGCAAAGTAACTAAACTAAATGTAGTGGAGTAAAAATACCAGGTTAACCTCTGAATTGTAGTGGAGTAGAATTACAAAGTAAGCTGTCGTGTGGGTATATATTAATGCTGCCCATTATGGATATAAGCGATTTTTACCCATTTAGTAATTACATGTTTTAAATGTGTACACACCAATGTGTTTCCTATCGCCTAAACCTCCAGGGCTGTACACAGTTTAATACTGGCAACTTCTAATTTTGGGAAAAACGTCTTTTAAAACTACAATTCCCAGTAGATACGTGCCATAGAGAACATGTTGCGAAACACAATAGCCAGCATGTGTATTTCTCGGGGGGCGTTCGAGTCCAGTTTTGAATAGTCTGCCGTGGTTTCGTTCCATTTCAAAGAGCTTGACGCTCGGCGTAACCTTGGCGCACTACCACTCCAACATCACGGGGTTTGTCAACGGGACTGTAGTCCCAAACGATAGCTGGGGATTATGGGTAATGTAGTGTCTTCGGCCATCCTAAATCTCGAAATGTCCCGTCTGTTTCTGGTGACTTTATTTACGGCTAAAAAGCCCAAGATTATAGAATTAAACAAATAAATAAAAACAAGGATAATTGTGTGTTATTGTTGAGTAAATAACAGTGTGTTATTTAGAAAAGAATAACAAATTAGAAGGAAAAGATTTAAAAAAATACAGGTTTCAGTATTTTGAGGCTCTAAACCCCATTTATTTTCCTCACAGACGTTTATACGATTTAAAATAAAAACAAATAAATAAAAAGATAAAACACTGGCATGTAATTTACGTTAGAATACATAGAATGGTTTTGAATAATAGATGATAGTAAAATCTACGTCACTTTACAGCTCCGCCCACTTTTGGGGAAACCAACGCTGTCATTTGAACGGCGATCAAGCCTGAAGCCACAGAGAAACACGTAACTCTGGATTTGTTTTAATGTTTGAAGTAAACGACACAGCAGCTTTTTGTCATGTTAAAACTATTATTTTCTGCCTCGCTCATGAGAGTAACAGCTGGCGAAATTACAGCCTCGCCTACTGATTTTAATTTAACCATATATCGAGCCTGATTCTCGATTTCAAAGGTGTGCTCTAAAATGATATTTATAAATGACTATTATCATTATTATAAGCAAGACAATAAATGGCAAAGATATGTAGAAAATAAACGTATTTAAGATACGTTCATAACGAACGTAACGTGGGAGTAAATACGTTTCAAGCTAAACGTAATTCAGAATGCAGTTTAGTTCTGTGGGAACGTAATTTTTAGGAGACAGGGTTGGGGAGCCGACAGGAAGTTCAACACTATGCATTGCTACCTCTAGTCAGGGTTAAGGTGAGCTTCAGGCAGTGTTGGGGGTAACGTGCTACAGTATGGAGTTTCAGTAACGTATTACTTGCATTACTAATGCAGTCGGGTAATTACTCATTACAATGCTCACTAACTAAACGCAGGTTCAAGCTTCAACACAGCGTTTCCTGAAATGAATGGCGTTCGTAGGGCTTCTTTTCCTCAATGAACAAGTCGCTGCACATTATCCTGTTTATGACACGACCAGATACTAAATCAATTAGGAATTCACTCCCAATATTAATTTAATGATTATTGACTAAATGATCGGTTTTCTCTTTTTCTTCTCCACTAAGAATATTCCGTTTCTTGGTGCACCAACGGCTAGATCTGCGACAACAACATCTCCTTGGCAGCAAGGCAAGTTTATTTATATGGCACTTTTCAATACAAGGCAATTCAAATTGCTTTAAAAAATGAAAGACAATAAGAAATGGCATTTAAAATCAGTCACTTAAAAGGAAGCTAATAAAATAAACATTAAAAGAAAAAGTACATGGATCAAAGTTACAGTGCAGTCTAAGATATGAATAGTTCAATTAAAAGCAGCGACAAAAGAAAAGTCTTCAGCCTGGATTTAAAAGTAGTCAGAGTTGCAGCGACTAAGGGTGCAACAACTAAATCGACTAATCGATCAAATCGATTACCAAATTAGTTGCAACTAATTCAGTCGTCGATTAATTGTGACGTCAGCAGTGTGTTTACGTGCGTAAACTCCAACGTTATTGGTCTTCTTATCAGTACCGGAGACATTTATAAATATACGTCATGTTTATTGCTACAAAAACATTATATCGCAGTCTAGTGTCACAACTCGTTCTAATATGCAAAGGACAAACAAATGCGCCAGATGTATTTTCGATCAGATGAGATCTCTCTCCCCCATCGCGAGGGGGCGGGGCAGTTTACACACACAGCTGCTACATGCACACTGCGGAGGTGGTGGAGAGAACGCGCTCCGAGGCGTGGTTAAACTTCACCCTCTTCGATGTGGAGAATGCTCGTTGCCAAAGTGCAATAAGAGTTTATCATGTAAGGGCGTAACACGAGCACTTTGTCTAAACATTTAGCAAAAGTGCTCCACATCCAGACGGAGGAATGCACCGGGTTCCACTGTCTTTCTAGCATCTCCGTAGCTCCATTCACGAGTAACGTTCCCACGTCAGATAGCAGCAACACACACAGTAACTACATTATACAAACTGGGTTAATGATTAGAGGTAACTGAATATTTATTAGTTTCAATTTCAGCTTTTCTGTTTACAGCCTGTCGACAGATTATTTAATACGATTCGGTAAATGCTCAGGGCAATCTCGATGACAAGGTCAATGTTCCCCCCTTTCTACGCACGGAGATAATGTAATCGAATAGCGTGCAGGCCAAGGCTGGCTCTTCAAAGCAGATATTACGACGCGCTTTAATATTCCCATCATCGTTCAACGGAACTCTTTCAGCCTTAAGTCAAGTAGGAGAAACTACGCGTGCACCGGCTATTCAGGTAATAATATTAATAGCAGTTCAAATCACCCACTGCTCAGGGAGATCTCCTAATGCGTTGCCTTCACACATCTAGCGTTCAAATACAACATTACTAAACTACAACTCCGCTCAACTGGGAAAAGAGAAGAAGAAACAGAAGAGACTCCTCCAGGAGCACAGCGTTCCTAATCATGAGGAACTACAGGCCCAGTCTAACCGGAGTTCCCACCTAGTTCCTAGCCATCATATCAAGCTCATGGTATTATCGTTCCTCTAACCAACTGCGTGCATCCACATAAACGTCTTCAACGACAGTTGCTCTTCCTCACCGGGCAACTTTGCATGCGGATTCTTCGGCACGCATCATCTCCCGTTTCCTGGACGTGGCATCCGCTGGCCTCACGACGACCGTGTTTTCCCCGACTTAAGGACGTGCACCGCACATCCTCCGTTTTGGGGGGGATATCTGCATGAGATCATTCGCATAGCGGCACACTCAGATTTCCACTATTTCTACACATTTATTATCACACTTGCTGGATCTAACACTAGCGTCCCTCCATCATCCTCACTTCAGATGATAGAAGACAGTCTTAATCACTCAATCAGCTCATCAGCATCTATGACTCATCCCGGCACACTTAACGCTAATTAAGATATACTATATCATGAGTCATGTCTCAGTATTTAACTAAGTGTACGTCTTTTCTGCGTGCATCCTGCACTTCATTCGTATTCTCGGGTTCATGCTCACTTGGCTCGTGGTAAACCAGGTTACGATATTCATGCATCATCGTACTCAAGCTAACAGCTCTCGGGCATTATATCGTCTACATCTCCCTCTTCACCGGACATCGGCTCGTGCCGCCAATCAAGATCTCTTCAGTTTACCTATGGTAAATATGCATATAACTGGTGGTGGCGTCTAATAGCATATCAGGGCTTTCGTTCAGACAGGTGCAGCCATTCAAGGCATATCTCCCTCCTCTAATCCAACATGCAGGCGCTAAGCATGGTTGGCGTTCACATTAACCCTACAGTTATTCCGACATTCTCATCATGTCCCCGTGTTGTCTCGTTTCATCCACAGATCTCCTCAATCAGCCAGCAAGGTAAGAAATGCTTCACATCTCAGCACTTCTCACTTCTCTTCTCTTTGGGGGTTCATCGGAGCGGTTTTCCCCTCCCGAATGATTATCCTACAAACCGGGGCCTAATCTCCAAACATCAGTTGATTCATTGTTGTAATCTGTCATCATAATTTTCTATACCACGTGTCCGGTATTAAACATGTATTTCATACATCACGTCTCTCATGATTGAAATGAAGTTTAGCGCAAGTTCAAGAAGGAAGACCATACCCCTGGTGTTACACGTCACTGCAAGCTCCTCTCCCATTAAGTAATCAGGGGCGGTACTCCCCAGCTAGCAATCATTGCACCTGCTAAACCCTTTAAATCTGCTCTTCCCTCTCTGTCAGTTGTCATTTCAGGTGTCAACGCACAACCCGCCTCCACCCCTTCGCCTCCTGTCTCCTAATTCAGGGCCAAGATAATCCTTCTTCCTCCAGACCAGACCGAACCATTATCACCACCACCAGTGTCTAGACCCCGGGGGGTTCATCGGAGCGGTTTTCCCCTCCCGAATGATTATCCTACAAACCGGGGCCTAATCTCCAAACATCAGTTGATTCATTGTTGTAATCTGTCATCATAATTTTCTATACCACTTGTCCGGTATTAAACATGTATTTCATACATCACGTCTCTCATGATTGAAATGAGAAAGGGCCCATGGATGTATAATAAGGGTCGTTTCCCATCAAGCATTTTGCTTCCGCAGCCTGTGGAGAGGAACTGCGCCGCCTCGCCGCGCCTCGCTCTCAAGGCTAGGGGCGTCTTTGTCCCGCGAGATTTCAACGTCTCATGTAGGCGAGCCTCCAGAGCAAGTCGGACAAAATGACTAACCATCATGCAACGCACTAGCAAGACGTTGATCGCAACTGTGCAGGTCTCGCTTGTCTCAAACAAGCCTAGTCACACCTAGTTGACATCCAAGGGGCAAACTCTGAAAAGTGAAGCTAAAGTATAAATACCCAAAATGTAAATTCATTCTTATAGCCAAAACGGGGACACTTCATTTGAAATCTGAGAACAAATTACTCTAATTGTCAGTTTTTTTTATAACTTTAGTAAACATTTTTCACTTTCCAAATGATTTTATGTTCTCAATAGCTTGTTTTAACTTTTCTTGATTACAATATGATTTTTTTGTCCCATTTGGATAAAAATACTCATAACTGTTTGTACTTTGCATCAGTGGGGAATTAAAATGTTGTATTTTTGCATTGACATTTGTCAGACTCTTCACCCTTTAGGAAAAATGCTGAGAACTTTGATATCAGGAGCACTCTCCATCCAACTGTCCCTTTGTGTTAGCAAACTGTTCATGTTGTGGTATCCTCCTCCTCTGATGGAGTGCCTCCCTCGTCTGCTGGCAGGTACGCTGTGTGCCGCTCCCTCAGAGCTGGGACGGTGTATGTATGGAACTTGTCCACGGCGGTTCTCCTGCCCACCAATCAGAGTGCAGCACGGATGTGGTGCTCACCCATGACTTGAAACTTACATCCTGACTGACAGAAGCACAAACAGCAGCATAAACACTTCTTCATACACATTCCATGTCAGTCTCTCTTTGGAATCATATTTTATATATTCATCGCTCTGTTTTAACCCTGGTGGATACAGTAATTGACGGGCTGTGTCCATGTGTAATATTGATGTTGCATGGGTCTAATATGGATCTCAGTGTAATATGGGTGTAATTATAGTGTAATATGGGTATAATACGGGTGTAATAATGCGTAATTGGGATGTATTATTAGGAAATAGGAATCAATACATTTTCCAAAATATTTATCTGTGATTGTAGATCTAATTGTGTGATCTGTGTGCATCTGGACCCGGTGACGACATTATCTATTGACGCAGCAACCACTGTAAGTTATATTCTTGTTTAATTAGACTTCTCTGTTTCATTTATTCGACTCTGTATAATTGTTATTGTAGTTTAAACGGCTAAATCGCGTTTGAGAGATTTTAAATCTCAGATCTGCTCAGGCGAAACCTGCTTCACAGGTCTCAGCACTCAAGCCTGCATTAATATAGGCAGGGCCAGTCTATTGATAGCGTGAAGTACAACCGCGTGACTCAGTCATTTTTTACCTTAAAAAGCATTTAAATACCGCATTTAAAATCTGATGAACTCAGTGTGCATCTGGACCCGGTGACGACATTACCTATTGACGCAGCAACCACTGTAAGTTATATTCTTGTTTAATTAGACTTCTCTGTTTCATTTATTCGACTCTGTATAATTGTTATTGTAGCTTAAACGGCTAAATCGCGTTTGAGAGATTTTAAATCTCAGATCTGCTCAGGTGAAACCTGCTTCACAGGTCTCAGCACTCAAGCCTGCATTAATATAGGCAGGGCCAGTCTATTGTCGCCCATCAGCTGTAGATAGTTAACTAATTAGAGGGGCGTGGCCCTACAGCTGTGAGAACTGAGCAATCAGGCGTCCATTTTGGGTAGCTCTTTCCTGGAGCGTCAGCTTCAGCGTCAGACAGCCGAAGACTGACAAAGACATTGGAGTCCTACGGGAGTAAGACTGACAAAGACATTGGAGTCCTGCGGGAGTCACGAGGGAGGCAAAGAGGAGGCAAATCCTACTCTGATTGTGCTGGTGTCTTATTTCTCTTTTCTTTAGTTTTCTAGCCCCTCATGCTATAATCATGTGTATTTTCTCCATTCCTGTTCATGTGTCTTCTCGCAATTATCACTGGCCCCGTGTATCTCGTAATCGATATAACCGGCCTGCTCTCGTCTATCCCACATGCTCCACTGAGATCCAACATCTAGTTCCAGGCGGCCAGTGGAACTGCCAGTCAGCTGTTCCTAAGGCTGACTTCATCTCTGGCTACGCCTCCCTGCAGTCTCTGGATTTCCTTGCTCTCACTGAGACCTGGATTACTCCATCCAACACATCCACCCCAGCAGCTCTCTCCACTGCATATTCCTTCTCCCATACACCCAGACCCACTGGCAGAGGAGGTGGCACTGGTCTCCTGCTCTCTCCCAAATGGAGCTTTTCCCTCTTCAAACTACCTAATTTCACTCCTTCCACCTTTGAATTCCATGCCGTCACAGTAACCCATCCTATACAGTTAACCATTGTTGTTCTCTACCGTCCACCAGGCGCCTTGGGGGACTTCTTGGAGGAATTAGATAATCTCCTCTCACACATCCCTGAAACTGGCCCTCCCGCTATACTTCTCGGAGACTTCAACCTCCAGACGGGGAAGATAGGCGAACTAACATCTCTGTTAACCGCCTTTGCTTTCTCACTGTCTCCGTCCCCACCAACTCATAAAGCTGGCAATGTCCTTGATCTCATATTCTCAAGGAACTGCACTACTTCTAACCTCTCTGTAAACCCGCTCCACACATCCGATCACTTCTTCATTTCATTCTCTCTACCCCTTTCCAAACATAACAAACTCATCTCTTCTCATCCTGCACTTGTCCGCCGTAACCTTCGCTCCCTCTCCCCCTCTACCTTTGCCTCATCGGTGCTCTCAGCCCTCCCTTCCTCTGACTCGTTCCAACTCCTGCCACCAAACTCTGCTGCAGAAACTCTCCTCTCTACTCTCTCATCCTCTCTGGACTCTCTCTGTCCTCTCACATCTCGGCAGGCTCGTCAGTCCCCTCCTACTCCCTGGCTAAATGACGCACTGCGTGCTAATAGAACCGTCCTTAGGGCAGCAGAGCGGAAATGGTGGAAATCCAAACACCGTGACGACCTCCTAACCTATCAGGCTCTCCTCTCCTCTTTCTCTGCTTCGATCTCTCAGGCAAAAAGCACTTTCTTTCAAGATAAGATCCAATCTTCCTATTCCAATCCTAAAAAACTATTTTCCATCTTCTTGGACCCTCCAAAAGCCCCTCCCCCCTCCTCACTTCTGTCAAGCGACTTTGTTACCCACTTTGAAAAAAAGGTTGATGATATTCGCTCTTCTTTTTCTGACTCACCTATACTCACCGCTGGGTCACCAGACCCACCTTTCACCCACACACTAACCTCCTTTTCCCCTCTCTCTCTCCAAGTGAGGTTCTTACCCTCATTACTTCTGCCCGCCCTACCACCTGTCCTCTGGACCCTATCCCTTCAAACCTCCTTCAGACTATCGCTCCTGATATTCTACCGTTTCTCACCCATTTCATCAACACTTCTCTAACTTCTGGTCACTTTCCAAACAGTCTCAAGGAGGCAAGAGTAAACCCTCTTCTAAAGAAACCCACTCTCAACCCGTCTGATGTTATAAACTACAGGCCTGTCTCTCTCCTCCCGTTCCTGTCTAAATCACTTGAACGCGCTGTCTTTAAACAACTCTCCTGTTATCTCAATCAGAACAACCTTCTGGAAACCAGTCAGGTTTCAAGGCAGGTCACTCCACAGAAACTGCTCTCATTGCTGTCACGGAGGAACTGCACACTGCCAAAACTGCATCCCTCTCCTCTGTCATCATCCTGTTGTACCTGTCTGCTGCATTCGACATGGTGAATCATCAGATCCTCCTTCGCACTCTCCAAAAACATGGAGTTTCAGGCTCTGCTCTTTCCCTCCTCACCTCATACCTGAAAGACCGTACCTACAGGGTGACTTGGACAGGGTCTGAGTCCGACCCTTGTCAATTAACTACAGGGGTCCCTCAGGGCTCTGTTCTTGGTCCCCTCCTCTTCTCCCTGTACACAAACTCGCTCGGATCAGTCATTAGCCCGCATGGTTTTTCTTACCAGTGCTACGCTGATGACACCCAATTAATTCTGTCCTTTCCCCGCTCAGAGACCCAGGTCGTCGCACGCATCTCTGCTTGTCTAGCTGACATCTCTCAGTGGATGTCTGCTCACCACCTCAAGCTCAACCTTGACAAGACTGAGCTGCTCTTCCTCCCGGGAAAAGATTGTCCCACTCTTGACCTAACAATCAACATCGGCACCTCAGTTGTTTCCCCGACTCAGACTGCAAGGAATCTGGGTGTGACCCTAGATAACAACCTGTCCTTCACTGCAAACATCGCTGCTACAACCCGTTGCTGCAGATACACGCTTTACAACATCAGGAAGATACGTCCCCAGCTGACCCAGAAAGCCACGCAGGTTCTGGTCCAGGCTCTCGTCATCTCACGCCTAGACTACTGCAACTCCCTCCTGGCTGGTCTACCTGCATGTGCCATCCGACCTCTGCAGCTCATCCAGAATGCAGCGGCTCGTCTGGTCTTCAACCTTCCTAAATTTTCCCACACCACTCCGCTCCTCCGCTGCCTTCACTGGCTTCCGGTAACTGCTAGAATCCACTTCAAGACACTGGTACTTGCTTACCATGCTGCGAATGGATCTGGCCCTTCCTACATCCAGGACATGGTTAAACCGTACACCCCAGCGCGTGCACTACGCTCTGCATCAGCCAAACGACTCGCTGCGCCCTCGCTGCGAGGGGGACCCAAGTTCCCATCGGCAAAAACACGTGGGTTTGCTGTCCTGGCTCCAAGATGGTGGAATGAGCTCCCCATTGACATCAGGACGGCAGATAGCTTGCACATCTTCCGGCGCAAACTGAAAACTCATCTCTTTCGACTCCACTTCGAGCGATAGAACTATTAACGAAGCACTTTTATACTAATAAAGGACTGGCTTACCTAAAGCCAGTTGAGTAGCACTTAAAATGTTTGGCTCTATGAAACCTGATGTACTTATATGATTCTGTTTTCTTCAAGGTTGTGTCTTCCTGGTCGAATGTACTTATTGTAAGTCGCTTTGGACAAAAGCGTCAGCTAAATGCAATGTAATGTAATGTAATCTAAAAGTCAATTGACTTTCCTTTAAGTTCCTGTGAATAGCTTCACATCTGTCCCGTCTGATCTCACAGACTCTTCTGGATCTGATCAAGAGGAGCTATGTGAGGAGACAGACCGGGATCACCGTGACTTCCTGTCTTCCACACGAGTACCGTCTCCTGGGGGACAGACGGACTCTGCTGGGCCTATCAGAGACCAGGTGACATTCATCTGTGAAATACAGGGAGGCTGGAAAGTCTGCCATCATAGGGATACTTCACAACACACACCGGTGGAAAGTAACTGAGTACATTAACTCAAGTCCAGTACTTACGTGCACTTGTAGTATTTTAACTCTATACTACTTTATACTTCTACTCTGCAACATTTGGACGCAAATGTTGTACTTTTCTACATTATATTTATTTAATAGATTTATTTACTAGTGTCTTTATAAATTCAGATTTTGAAACACAATACTCAGTTTAAGATATCATTATTTTGTATAGATTAAACTATCCAACATTATATTTAAGTAATTAAAACCATGAGTGGGTTAACAAAAACATTCATTTGCAGCAATTTTGTACCATTCTTGAAGCAATACCTTTACTTGAAATTGAGTATTTTTACAGTGGGATATTAGTAACACCTAATATTAGAGAGATTAAAACTAATCTCCATATCAATCGATGGCTTATATGTGTGACATGAGGTTGTTGATGATGATGATGATGATGATGACCGTACTTCAGAACCCTACATACATTTATTCTTCGCATAGATTTAGTCAAAATGCATGTTACGTTCACATCAGTTGAACACAATTTAACAAAACAACATTTCAAACTTGTTGATAAAGTTATTCTCACTGTCATCATGTGTTCTACCATATCGACCTTCACAAAAGCAATTTCAGCAGAACCCTACTGTGATATCTGTCTGCTGGATGTTGTTGCAGAGCTCATCTGATCCTTTGGGATCTGGACTCTGGCTCCATCAAACATGAGATCAAACCCCCCCACAGAGAGCCGCTTCTGTGCAGCAGCAAGGCTCCAGACCTGCAGCCTGATGTGGAAACACACCGAGAGACAACATGTGAGCCAGCTGGTCCTTCCGCTATCCAACACAGACCTGTCCTCATCCTTTTCTCCATGATGATCTGACTCTTAAAATGTGCTTTTCGCTGTGTGTGTTTAGCTGATGCAAACCACTTTACAGAAAATGAGTACCTTTATTAGTCTAGGACGGTTGACGAGAAAATAGTACCAAATTGAAAAGAGATATAAAAAATGTGGGGTTTGGTTCTGCTATTTAGGTGTTTGTTAAATTTGTATTTCAGCATTACAAACCATCTCCTGTATGAATTGCATTATACAAAAATTATTATAATTATTATAACCGAAGGAGTTTACATGTTGATATGTTCTATGGCAAGGTAATGAACCCCAAATTGCTCCTGACACAGCCATCAGTTTTTAAAAGTCTATGTGTGTGATTGAGATAACGAGCAGTTTTCCCCTTGTGTGACAGCCCCAGTCATACGTGTATGTATCATCATTTGTGTGAAAAGGTGAAGGTTGACATGTAGTGTAAAGCATTTTAAGTAGGCAGAAGACAATAAAGGTGCTATCTAAAAGTAAATCCATTAAGATGGTTCCTCACTTTGGAGGGTTATCCTAAAATGAGTGTATTAGTATATTCTGTTGTTATATTGAGGGGGAAAGTGCAACACACAGATACATAACCACCTGAATGTAGCCACACTACAGGAAAAGGGAAAACCAAAAAAAGCACAATGTGGTCCCTTTCATTCATTTTGCTATAAAGAAACGTTATATGATGAAAGTTTAGATAATATCTGACTGGATGTTAGCACATGTCTGGTTTGCCCTGAAGTTCCTTATAGCTGATTTTCTTGCCATAGTAATGCCTTGGGACATTCGAACAGAGAGCAAGTCTGCGATGAAGAGGAGAATGGAGAGAGAGAAACTGAGAGAGAAAGAGGCTGGAGGTAGAGTAGTACAACTCTATAGACTAATACCTCCTCAGTGGAGATGAACAGGTACACAGTAAACGAGCAATGCGCAGTACAACGGCAGAAACACACACCAAATCCACATTTCATTGACAAGGAATAGCTTTGTGTTTTTTGAGGGAAATAAAGTGCAATCGTGTTCCAACTATGACAACACGTTAAGTAGTTTGAGGTCTTATTCATTTTTATAATATTGGCAGCATTGCTGGCAGAATCATATTGCTGTATAAACACTTTAGGATTATTGTCTTCATTGCATGAAGTTTCATGAAATGTTTCAGTAGTTGCTGAATAACTGACATTCCACACCTTTGTTCTGCAGGTGGTGGTGTGCTCCTATTTTGCTCACCACCTCAATGTGTTCAGCATGGCTTCTCAGGAACACCTCCACACCCTGGAGGATGAGACCTCTCTGCCCTCACCTCCACAGGCAGCCACCTGGTGACCAGCAGCTACACCCAGGAGCAGAGGGGCCCCCACCTCTGCCTGTGGGACCTGCACAGAGGAACGGTGGGCGCTTTGCTCCCATTAGGACTGTGCTCTTAAGGTTTCTGTTTTATCTTCTGGATGATTTGATCTCATATTGACCAAAGGTTATGCTTTGTACAAATGATTTTAGGTGATGAACAGACTAAGGAATGAGGCTGGAGTTTGCTGCGTAGTTATAACAGACAACGCAGACAGAGTTGTCTTTGGGGCTGCAGGAAGCAGCAGGTACATGTGTTCATCTTTCATAAGTGACATAATAATAATCATAATAGTGCATTTTATTTATATAGGCGCGTTTCAAGGCTTTCAAGGTCACCACACAAGACACAAAAACACAAAGCAAACACAAAACACCAGCAGAAAAACAAGACAGTATAATCAATAAAAACAGAGGATGTGTGATGAGTAGTGATCATGGCGGATATGCCAGTGTGAAGAGATACGTTTTGAGATGTGATTTCAAAATGGAGAGAGTCAATATTAGAAGACCTACCACGCCAGCAATGGACCACACTAAACCGTCTACGAACTGGGGTCGGTCGCTTCAAAACATCGATGAAGAAGTGGGGCCTGGCAGACAGTGCTGCATGCGAGTGCGGTGACCCTGAACAGACTGCCGAACATATAATAACCACCTGCCCTTTATATAGACCACCCTCGGAAGCCAGCCTCTTCGACGTAGGACCAGAGATGCGGGCATGGCTACACGACACCGAGTTGGACCTCTGACGTTACACGAAAGAAGAAGAAGACCTAAGAGTGCGGGTGGGTGTGTTGATGTTCAGGAAGTCGGAGCGGTACGGAGGAGGGAGGCTGTGGATAGCCTTAAAGGTGAGGTGTCAGGGTTCTGGTGATGATGCAGGCAGCAGAGTTCTGGACCAGTTGAAGTTTGTGGATGGACTTGAGAGGGAGACCACAGAGAAGAGAGTGGCAGTAGTGGATGTGTGGAGTGACCAGGGTGTGAACAAGGATGGAGGTGCTGTTCGCCGTGAGGGGGGGCGGAGGCGGGGGATGTTACGAAGATGAAAATAAGCAGACCGAATGACATCACTGATGTGAGTTTTGTGTGCTGTCGAGGATGACACCCAGACTCTTAACCAGAGGGGAGGGTGAGACTGAAGTGGAGAAAGTGTCATGTTTGGTTTGGGTGGATTTGGTCCCAATGAGGACAAAGGCCTGTTATTCCCTACAATGCTGCTGAACAGTTGAGATTAAACATCGAACACGGTCAACTTACTTCAAACGGTCAGAATTGTACAAGTTTTCACTTTTAACAGCAAAACAAGCAGGTTCTCTTTAGATCCTTAGAATTCTTTCGCCATACACATACTAAGCTGTGTTCATTGGATGACTTGTGCTGCTTATGATTTACTAAAATAATGGAGGTTATTCTTACATTTCAAATCTTGGGGATGTGTTTTTCTTTAGTTATATATATAGTGCATATGAGCAATATATTACAATGTTATCAACCTATGGCTGAGCAATAAAGGGAGGGTTTTAGGTTCATCGAGCCCTGCCGTCAGTCTTTAAAATAAACACTGTTGTCTGACATGATCATGATGCTAATCGTGCTAGCATTGGGCTGCATTAGCTTTTTGCTGGCATTAACAATCAAATAGTGATTTCTGCACTCAGCTTTGAATGTGAAGATGTGAAAATACTTCCACCTTCTCGTCATTGCCGTTTTCCCCATTGCTCTGACAGACTGAAGGTGTGGGACCCCTTCCAGGGAAACTACAGGAGCATCTGTGGCTATGGAAACCTGACGATTGAGTAAGCTTTGCGTGACAGAGAGAGGATCTAGACTAGGCTATATATCATATAACAATAGTGCTTAGTATTTCTACCAACCGGTATGCCCGGGTTGCGCCACCATGTTTTTGTCTGCAGTTGGACGTTGGTTCAATTGCATTCCTCCTCGATTGCTTATCCTATCCTCGGTGTCCCGGATATTGCTATCTGAATTTTTTTTACTTGAATCTTTGGATCTGAATTTCACTGTTCAAATTTTTTTATACCGAATATTTTGGATCCGAATTTCAGTGATCGAATTTGAGCAACCTGAATATAGCTTTTTTGAATTTATATAGCTTGAATTTTTGGATCCACATTTTACTTACATTGAAAAAAACCATTTTGTAATTTCAAAGTGGTAATTTCACAACCAATGAATTCAGATGCATGGTTTTCGAAACAAAATATTACAATGCAATGAATTCGGTGTTGTTTAAATTACGATATAACGTGTTCAATGCCTTTTAAAATTCAAAACATTATGGCACTTATTTGCTTCCATAGGGGCTACTGTTCCAATCATATCGCTGTAAAAACGATTGTCATTCACAAGTTCATACAAATGGGGAGATGAAATTATGAAATCATATTTATTTTTTATTGTTATACTAGCTGGAGTACGTAAATCATTATCAGACATTAGACATAAGCCAATTAAATTGTCCTTAAGCCGTAAACTCTTGACCAAGTTAGGCTAACGTTTGCCAAAACTATTTAATAAATGCATTCACTGATTAGAATGAGCAAAGGAATGACAATCTTAAAAATCTCTAGGTTATTACCTCTGAGATTACAGCCTTTAGAAAGTAGGCCCTAAGCCAATAAATGGTTTCTTTGTTGTGCTTTTAGAACACCAATACAACAATGATGAGACATTGGGGATAGAGGTGAGGTGGTGTCTGTCTCTCACCCATCAACTGACCTACTACAGTTCCCTAGTGCCACCACCAGGGGGCGGTAATTACATACTCAAAACAATGGCAGGGCAAGGTAAAGTTCCAGACAAAATATAAGAAAAATAAATCTTCTAATGCGAAAATAAAGGTTCATACCTCTCAAAAAGGACAAAAAAGCACAGCTCCATTTGTAATGATTTTATTTGTTTATTTTTAAGAATAAGTTCACCTGCAAGTAGAATACTCTTTTACAAAAAGTGCTGTTCTGAGTATACAATGAGTAGCCATGCAGTTTAAAGTAGGAGAGATGTAAGGACTACAAGAGGTGAGTCAAATTTGTTTCTGTTATTTTATCTATATTTCTTTAACATTTGCTTTTATTGAGGTGTAGGTAAGCCCTTTGTAAACGCCACTGGTTTCATACTGAAGCACACTATCATTCTGGCAGGTTATTTTCACTGTGCCAGTGTAAGGCAGGTCAGTAGTAGCTCGACCAATGGTAAACTCAGCTTCCACCTTCTTTCCTGCAGGAACATGGATGGGAAAGATCATGGTCTCCATTCTCTCTTCAGTGTTTTCCAGACTGTATGAGCTCTCTGTTCCCACGGTAAAGCTGAATCCAGTTGAAACCTCCATTACCTCTGGAATCCCTGCACTCACTTCCATACTTAAGGTTGCCTCCATACTGTTGGTCACAGTCCATGAGGACTTCTTTGTAATCTTCTTGGAGGATTCAATCGTGTGTTCTTGAGGGACTGAGGTGTCGTTTGAGTAAGTTATGGATTTGATTTCCTCTACAGTCACCTGGGGTACAACTTGGTGCATTGTTGGGTATTTGACGTCCATCAAAACGGTGGACTTGACAGCATTGAGGAACACGAATCCCATTTTATCGATATCAGAGCCACATTTTCCAACAACCCCGAGGCAGAATCCAGAGCCAACATCCATGGGGTATTTGGTTTTCAATCCCCAGTCGGACATTTTGGCAAAGAACTCTCCTGGGCGATTTTTCTTGAATTGTATGGCCCCTAGACGAGTACCTGCTCCATTCCCCCATAGCGACAGAGAGGTGAAACACTCACCAGGGTTGAATGCATACTCTTGATAGTTTCCACCTGGATTACCAAAAACGTTGTTGGTCCCATCTGTAAGCCAGGCCTTCACACTCTTCACCTGCCAGCCTTCGACCCACACTCGCAGCTTCTGCAAGGTCGCTCCATTTTTCTCACCAGTGAATGAAAAAGGGGCACCAATTACTGTCATTGGTGCATACGCCATCTTCGAGTTCGTAATCAGATCTGAAGTGTAAATGTCAAGAACCACTTTTAGGATTTTAAGAACGCATTAAAGATGTTTAAATAACATTTAAAAAGGGGGTATTTTAAAATGTAAAATAAAAACAAATTAAACAATAAAAACGTCGCAATAAAACGAACACCCAAAGCAACGTTGTTTTCAGTGGCGGCTGGCCAATAGAGGGCGCAAAGGCACGGCCCTCCCTGCCTCTCCCTGGTAGAAAGTTTTTGGGGTTTTTTATACCCAACGTTTTTTAATACAAACAATAATTATGTATTGTAACTTACATACTCACAATACATAATTATTGTTTATTTAAAACAAATTTGGGGATAAAAAAACAAAAAACTTTGTAAGTATGCATGTGTTTAAAAAAAATAACGTGTGATATATAAAAAAATATATTATTATAAAACTAGCTGACGGTTCATCCCCTCTCTCTTTTTCCAGACTACAGTACATTACATTCATTTAGCAGACGCTTTTATCCAAAGCGACTTACATTGACATTCCAGGGGCAGTCCCCCAGGAGCAATTTAGGGTTAAGTGCCTTGCTCAAGGACACACTAGTGGTGGTGTTCCCAGGTGGGTTTGAACTCATGACCTATTGGTCGCCAGGTAGACGCTTTACCCACTAGGCCACGACTATGCAGTATAGTATATACTATTCCCCTATCGTTAACTAAGCAACTAAGCAGGCAAGCAAGCGGGCAGGCAGGTTTTTCCAACTGGGAACCTTCTTGGTTTGCTTGACTGCCTGCTTGCTTACTATCAATAGGGTTATAGTATACACTATACTGCAGTCTGAAAAAAGTTGTGAAACATGGGATGCATGAAACATTATTTTGCATATTAACAATTTGGCATTTTCTTGCTCGTATATAATACAATAATACAAACACAAGGTGTGGTTACCATTATGATTTATCCTCACCTTAACCCTTCTAGAGCCATCCTGCTGTCAGGTGGGCTGATAATAAGAGCTCCTATAGATAAAAAGAATTAAGTATTTATAAGGTCTCCAGTCATGTGACTGATGTGTGTGTTTGTTTTCACACTATGGTGCTAACTAACTGTTTCCTCAAGGCTCTTTCACATTAAGGTGTCATATTACAGCATGTTTTCACACTTTCAAGCAAGTGAAATCAGTGCAGTGTGAGGTGGATATGAGTTGGATTAAAAGACACTGATATATAAAGTATTTATGTAATTAAAAGGTCAATTCACCAACATTTGAAAACAAAGATGAATGGTAAGAGCTCAAGTGACTTCTAAATGTATGACCATTTGTGTGAACTGACTCTTTAGAGCTAAAAGGATTACAAAAATAGTGTGATGCCCCTGTGGGTTCATCAGTGGAGAGGGTGTGGCTGTCCTGTCTTGGCTGCATTGATCGCACTGATTGCAGTAACTCAGGGCACCTGGGTCTGGTGCTCTGCAGCTATTTTAAAGCCTCTCTGCTCCTGTCTGTTCTCTCTCTGTTTTTTCCTGCAGGCACCCGGCTCTGATGAGTATAAACCATGAGTTGACTTGAACAGTGTGGTGCAAATAAACACCTTTACCTACCCGTTGATATGTTGTGTCTCCTTTTTGTTGTGGCCTTTTGAGCCAGGTCGCAACAATAGTTACAAAGAAAGTATTAATTTCTCTGATTCTTATTAAGAGAGCTCTGGCCAACATTTATCTACACTTCTGATCTGATTAGAAATTGGTAAAGGGACCCTATTATGCTTTTATAATGTTATTACGACAGCTCTAAACATTTGTGTAGTAATCACAACAGATTACTACAGATTACCAGCTAACCAATCAGAGCAGACTGGACTCTGGTTTCAGACAGAGGATGGGAGCAGTATGAGAAAAATAAAGAGCTTTTTGAACATTAAAGCATGGAGACATGTACATACTGATATACACCTGAACATCATCAGGAGAGGACTCTTTAAAGTAGAGACACTACATACTGATATACACCTGAACATCAGCAGGAGAGGACTCTTTAAAGTAGAGACACTACATACTGATATACACCTGAACATCAGCAGGAGAGGACTCTTTAAAGTAGAGACACTACATACTGATATACACCTGAACATCATCAGGAGAGGACTCTTTAAAGTAGAGACACTACATACTGATATACACCTGAACATCAGCAGGAGAGGACTCTTTAAAGTAGAGACACTACATACTGAAACACCTGAACATCAGCAGGAGAGGACTCTTTACAGTAGAGACACTACATACTGATATACACCTGAACATCAGCAGGAGAGGACTCTTTAAAGTAGAGACACTACATACTGATATACACCTGAACATCAGCAGGAGAGGACTCTTTAAAGTAGAGACACTACATACTGATATACACCTGAACATCAGCAGGAGAGGACTCTTTAAAGTAGAGACACTACATACTGATATACACCTGAACATCAGCAGGAGAGGACTCTTTAAAGTAGAGACACTACATACTGATATACACCTGAACATCAGCAAGAGAGGACTCTTTAAAGTAGAGACACTACATACTGATATACACCTGAACATCAGCAGGAGAGGACTCTTTAAAGTAGAGACTCTACATACTGATATACACCTGGACATCAGCAGGAGAGGACTCTTTAAAGTAGAGACACTACATACTGATATACACCTGAACATCAGCAGGAGAGGACTCTTTAAAGAAGAGACACTACATACTGATATACACCTGAACATCAGCAGGAGAGGACTCTTTAAAGTAGAGACACTACAGACTGATATACACCTGAACATCAGCAGGAGAGGACTCTTTAAAGTAGAGACACTACATACTGATAGACACCTGAACATCAGTAGGAGAGGACTCTTTAAAGTAGAGACACTACATACTGATATACACCTGAACATCATCAGGAGAGGACTCTTTAAAGTAGAGACACTACATACTGATATACACCTGAACATCAGCAGGAGAGGACTCTTTAAAGTAGAGACACTACATACTGATATACACCTGAACATCAGCAGGAGAGGACTCTTTAAAGTAGAGACACTACATACTGATATACACCTGAACATCAGCAAGAGAGGACTCTTTAAACCCATGTACAGTTGTTAGGAACAGGGATTAGCTACAGAGACAAAACATTTTTTTTGTGTGAGGCTGAAAATATTTAACGCTGGCTTTTAAGTTTTGTATTTGAAACATGTATACAGTCAATCATTTTGGCATTAGGGGGTTTAGGGAGCTAGTCACTATAAAATCGACACTATAACATTTTAACATATCACCTCAAAAATGTGATGCTAATAATTCAGCCTATTTTCTGATGCTTTAACAACAGGACAGCTGAGCCTGTGGGACCTGCAGGTCGGCAGCATCCTGTCGGTGCTCTCTCTGGATGCACCGGCCGCTGTATCAGGCTCATTCCTGGACACCAGACTAGCATCCTGCTGGGCCTCAGCCACAGCCCGGCCCTCCTCAGCGTCAGGGTCACATCCAGGACTGCCAGATCAGCTGTCTCTCATGATGAAGACCTGTTCGGAGAGTCCAGCAGCAGCAGCGAGGAAGAGGAGGGGGACGCATGAACATTCTGCATTTCATAGTTCTTTCTTCATAACGATACCAAGGTATTTTTGGGCCAGTGGATGTCACCTGACCTGCAAACTTCTATCTCATCTACAACAATGATATCCAGGCACCGTCAATATATTAGCAGGAGCTTTAGATATGGGACCTGGGATTGTTGTAACAAAGGAATGGTTGTAACAGCATGTGAGTCATGTGATCACCTTAAAGTATGACCACTTCCCTTCTGATCTAGCATGTGACATTTTGTAGCTGAGCAAAGAAGTTTACCAGAAGGCTTATCCTTTTTCCATTCAGTCTATATTCTGATTGGTACTAATACTGTTGAAATTAGTACATTACATTACATTACATTTAGCTGACTTACAATAAGTACATTCGACCAGGAAGACACAACCTTGAAGAAAAAAAAGTAACTATACTTATTAAATAAGTGAGTAATCTCTTTGGTAAACTGCAGTATTTTCATTGTATGCTACTTTATACTTCTACTCCACTACATTTTAGAAGCCAATGGTGTACATTTTACTCCACTAGATTTTTCAGCTGGAGTTACTTTACAGATTCATATTATTAGCTAATACACAATATAAATCAACTACAAAATGATATATGACATCAAATGATAGGTCAAAATATCCCACAGCAGCAAAGTAATATAGATTAGCTCCACCATTCCACATTTGATGAACACGTGATTATATCAATTATCATGATCCAGTAATTAAATATATATATATGATTCTGAAATTGGCAATTCATCATAAAGAATTATTTTACTCTTGGTACTTAAAGATATTGTGATGCCAATATTTTTGGACTTTAACTTGCAACAGAGTACTGCTGCTCTTACTACGGTATAGTACTTCTTCCACCACTGGTAAAATGTGCATTTCATCCATTCTCAGTTAAAATTGCCATCCTGATAGCTAGCTAAACAATAGGGACAGGGTGAGATAAAGATGTTTTGGAATTGTGTAGCTATAAAAAAAATTGAAGAATTTGATATCGATTAATTATGTGATATAGTTGGCAAATATCAAAAAATTGCTATTTGTATTTGACAAATGAATATGCGTTAAGCCAAAATTCCAAAGCCCCCTCACAAAGATGCAGTGAGTGTTCAGTGCTGAGACAAAAAGCGTGACAACCATCTCTTGACTTTTGAAAGTGTCCACCAAAAAGTCCCCTTGGTTCACAGACAGTTTGAACATTTTTAGCCTCTGAATCAGAGTATGTTAAAATCTAAGTGAAACTATGTCAAGTTAGTAAGAGGCTTTTGGCAGTAATTACATTTGTAAGAAACATGTCGGTGCTTATTAAAGCTTTTTAAAAAAGGTTAGGAGCAGCACTTCAAATATTTACATAACACTGAAACATGTCATATGTTTAAGGACCCTATGGTATAATACATCTGGTTAGAGTTCTTCAACATTATGCAGTGAGACTAGAAGAACTAGAAGAGGTGACTGAAGAACTCAGATGTTATACTTAAGCAAAAGTAGAAGTACCAGAGTGTGGGAATACAAGTAAAAGTCCTGCATTCAATACTCAAGTGGAAGTAGAAAAGTATTCATCAAAATATAGTGAAAGTAGCGACAGTAAAAGTAGTCGTTGTGCAGATTGGTCCATTTCAGAATAATATATATGATATGTTTTATAATGATTGATCATGAAAGTGTTCTCAAAGCTGGTAAAGGTGCAGCTAGTTTGAATGACTTTGTATACTGCAGGGTAGCTGGTGGATTTACTCCAGGTGGAACTAAAGTCTGATTTAACACTTGATTATATTTCACATCATTCATCCACATCTGTAAAGTAACTAAAGTATTAAATACATGCAGTGGAGACTAAACATTAACATGGTAACATTTCCACTCTCATGCCAGCATGTCAGGCTGTGCTTCATGATGAAGGACAGGAGAAAACTGAATAGTAACAGCATGACTATACTTTGTTTTAATGAATATAAAAAGACATTTACACAATAGTGATAGTGAACCAGTGAAAACAATATGACGTCCTATTCCAGTGTCCCATCAACAATCATCTCCTCACTTAAATATCAATCTCTTATAAACATATAACATGTGTAAGTTATCCTCTACCGGTGATTATTGTATAGAGACAGACACTGATTTCAAATAATTGCTTGCAAATAGGGAAATTAAAATTAAAAAAAAGAATAGTTTGTTTGGCCATAAATGATGATCATTAACAGGCACACCTTATTTTTAATGAGGACCTCGTCCACAATGAAATGTGATAGTGAACCAAAACATGCTTTCATTTCTTTCTTGAGAGTCAAAGTCTCACAAAACCACAGGTGAGGAAGATGGCAGCTTCAGGTTGTCTACAGACTGCAGTACAGTCAGAGCCAGCGGACCAATCAGCACCAGCTCATCACAACGTGTCCTTGATTAATAAGCGCCGCTGCTAGTGGTGTTGGATTGTGCTCTTACAACATCACGAGTACGGTTACCAACTACGGCTGATAGTCCTCAGGCTTAACACATCTTCCAGAGGAATGGGGGGGGGGGGGGGGGGGGGGGTCACTACCTGGACCTGCGGTCTTTTCTGTTTTTGTCTAGGCTTTTGTCCATGGTCTTTTCGTTGTCCCCTCTGCACTTGGGGCAGTACCACTTGCCCTTGGGCTTGTAGGTCAGGCCCACGCAGGAGAAGTGGAACCACTCGATGGGGCACTGGTCGTTGTCGCAGCCGATCATCTCCCCGTATGACACCTGCTCACAGAGGCAGTAGGTGGGCTCGTTGGGGTCGATGGCGAAGTCCACCGGGGACGCGTCTCGCTCCTGTTTGGACTTGCGCTTTTTCTTCTTGGCAGACTTGGACTTCTTCTCTCGTGGCGGGGGGATGGACAGCTCCTCCACCTGGTCGTCCACCAGAGAGCCGTTGGCTGACGGGTGGCTGGAGTCCCGGCTCTCGCTGTTGCGCTGGCGTCGAGGGCGGCGTGCCGAGGTGCGTTCAGGGGCCGGCAGCTCTTGTATGCTGGTACGGCGCTCTGTGGGGAGCCGCTCCACCTCGCTGGGCTCCTGCAGGCAGAGGGAGTGGGAGTCCATCTGGCGGGAGCGGTTCTCCACCAGCTCCGTCATCTGGGTCACCACGTGGATCTTCTCATCGCCCAGCTCCTGGCTGCTGATGAGCGCTCGCTGCAGCTGGACCTGCAGCCGCTTCCTCTGAGCGCCATCCTGCTCACGTTTGTACTTCTCAAACACTTCATCCACCTCCCTGAGGACCTCTAGAGAAGGGCATAAAGACAAAGAGTTTCATGATTAATGACAGAATACAGAGAGGACATACTGAACGCATTTTAGTTTGGAAACTTGAAGCTTCTGGTCACAATGACTGAAAACTGAAAAATGTGTGGATGACAATGAGGGTGTAAAAGTAGAGTGATTAGATGTTTGTATAGCTCTAAAAAACAATCTTGGGTTATGAGGATATCGGCCAATTTGAGCTTAACACAGATATATCAGTGTACTCTGATTAAACATTTCAATAATGAAATGTCAAAGATATTGACTGGGTCATTAAGATACAGTATCTCCATTTAGCCGACCAGAGCATTGTCTCGTTTCTTTCCCCTTTCCTACTGTAAAATGTCCCGCTTTATAACAAGTAGGCCTATATCAGCCACGTGAGTATATTTCTTTAAATCGTGCTGCATGTTTTCTGCTTACAATGCAAACTTTTGTTGAGGTGAAATTAAGTTGCACATATGAAGCAGCTGACCCTAGAGGAGGAGGAATATATTGACTATTTACAGATTCTTTCTGATGGATGAAAGGATCCACAAACAGATGCTACAGTGTCTGCAGAACAAAAAAGAAAGAGGTAAAGATAAGGGCAACTAACAGGATAGTATCAGACTGAGATTTGGACACAGCAACATTAATAATACACATTTCATGTTGGAGAAATATTCAACATATTATTTGATTAGTCTCATGAAAAGGAGGACATATTCTGGAAGCATGAAGAACAAAAAGAAGAACAAAAAGTCATGATAACACGATTATTGACAAAAAGGTGAGGCCACTGTATCGAGTATATTAGAGTTGAGAGACTATGTGGAGGGGAGGACATGGCTATTTGGATTTATGGTAGCAACTGGACAAATTATAGGACTTTTTAAATGTTACATTGAGGAAGACTTTTTCCTGAAAGGAGGAAGAGGGCTGAGCTGCAGTGAGTCCCGCCCACAGGAAGTGACGCAGACCGATGTTTAGAGGGGTTGCCTAGAAGAGAAGCTCTCCGGCTGAGAGACTCTCACTCGACGGACGGAGCAGTGGAAACACTACGAGCTCTGAGCATATGTACACTCACTAAAAAACAATCCAAATGTAATGCCTCGATGTTTCTATCGGTGTTTGTTACTATCTGTCGATAATGTCGAGGAAATTAGCGATACAAGGCTGCGTGTTTGCCGCCGCATCAACAAACAGCATCCAATGGTTGTTGGTACATTTAAAAAACGGCAGTGTATGCTCACCACGGAGCAGGAGTTCACACCTGAATGAACACAGTTTATTATCTTCCGCTCATCTCCACTCTGGGCTTCGGCGCACATTAAACACACCAAGCAGCGTTTCATTCCTAAATGACCGGGTTTATTAATTGTTTAGCCTGCTTTCACATAATAATCATCCGCGGAAACACCGTGGTGGGCGGCAGTGTATACCTACTGAAAAAGTTGAGATTGTATTACTTCACAGTGCTAGTTTTTGGATTATATTATTGCCGAATTTGCTATTGGACCCCAATTATTCATTACAGATCTCGTACTAAGTCACATTGCATGTACACCTTTACTGAGAGGAGAAAATATCAAATTTAACAATTTTCTCATTGAGTTTGGTGTCACACAAAACAACACGAAGAGTATCCGGGATATGCTAACTGACGGCTGGCTGACTCGTTTTAATTTACAATTGGCTCGTCAATGTGTTATCCTTATTTCCACTGGGCATATTACTGTGTTTCGCAGTATCGTCAGACACGAACAAGGGGTACTCGATTTTTGCAAAAAGGGAACATTCGGCTCGCGCCTGCTCCACCATTTCAACACAAGCTCTCGGATTGCAGTTAATGTTGACCAAATGTATACACGAACATGTGATGATGGATAGACACATATAATCACAATACCTTGATACTTTGCATCAATTTCCCGGAGCAGAGAAACATTTCTTTGTATGTCCAAAGGCAGGGACTCCACACATTCCAGATAATCCTCCACATAGTTGACCAGTTGTTGCGACTTGTCGGCATTTTGATAATGATGGCCCAACATCGTCTCGACGATGCATATAGGCACTAAAAGATTAAGGAGGAATTGTGAAGAATATACTGTTAAAATCAAATGCTTGGCGACTTTGCAGCTTGTAGGGCAGTCCCAGACAGCAGTTCACTTCAAACAAAACTAGAGCCACTGCGCATGCGGGAGTATTTTCCTTTTATGGTATTGTACAGTTTCCTCTCATTTATCGTCATCGAAGGCGGGCCCAAGTGTGGATGCAGCATCGGGATTGGCGCAGAGAGAACTCATTATCATAAGATTTTCCCGGGAAATTAAACCAATGGGGAAATTGAAAACAGAGAGCTGCCTTAGTTTTAAACCACGGTTCAGACGGTGACTATTCCCACTAGTATTTATTGTCATCATGTCAAGCGGCAAACTGTGGGGTAGAGCCGGGAAGCCAATACGGAAGTGCCACACACTGCAGTTCATTTATTGGCCGATAGGCGATGGCTGCAGAAAGGAGCAATTTCCATAGACCCCCATGTTAAAATGCCCAATTTTACAGCAGAAAAAAACATGTTTCTACCCCTGGCTCCATACATTTTTATTATCGATATAGTTAGATTCCACCTTCATGATTATGGATCTGTGAGTGAATTGTTTTCTAACGCGACCCTTGTAGTGCCGAGAGATAGGGAGTCGGAGGCGGTGCAATGGAGGTACAAAGCTTGCTTTAATGAGTAGCAGAAATGTAGATGTTGTTGGGTCGCAGCCCGGGACGACAAGAGAAAGAGCCAGGAGGGCACACAACATAGATAACAACACATATATGTCCGTGTGGAAACAATAGCCCCAACTGTAGTTCCATGTATGAATTATGTCCCAGTGTATTAATAGGTGGTCACCACACAAGCCCCCCCAGAATTCAAACATGAGAAAAAAAATCATCGCGTCCGTGGAGGAAGCACCACAGGGGCCGAGGAGGGTGGGGCCGCAGGTGAGGACCGGGCCATGGAACGGGCGGTCGGAAGGGGGCCGCAGTAGGCGTCGTGGCGAATGAAGTCATCACCCGCCAGTCGGTGAAAGCCGGTGTTGCAGTATAACGTGAGTCATGACAACTGGCGACATTCTATTATTTTCGTCATAGGAATCCGGGGCGTGTACATTGAGGACCATTGTTGACTTACCATGTCGATCGCCTCGTTTGTCGTTTACGTTCATCTTTTGCTATATCTGCCTTCCTAAGATCACTTTGATGCACATTCAGTACTCGTATGTGAGGTTGTGGGTGAGAGGTGGATATCGTGACGCTTACAGGGAGGTATCGAACATTACAAAGTAGGTGACTGTGTGGATGCCTGTTCAAAATATTGCAAACTTGAATAAATCATTTAAATTATATATTTGTGTCCGACTTTCATTTGTACATTGTTATTAATGTGATCTATAGTAGCTTTGATAGCTGTCCATACCTTCAGACAGCCTAAAAGTAAAACACAAGTTGTTTATTCACAGCCCGAACGCTCATCGACATGACTCGATCACTCATGACAAGTTGTGATCAGCTCCGATTAAATTGTGATATAAATGCTGTAGCTATTCTCCAGGGAGCCCGTTTTTTTTATGAAATACCTGTATCCCTCTCATCACAACAAGACTCTACACTGTGCAGGAAAAACAATTACATACATGAAAATAACCTTGATGCATGGGAATGAATCACACAAACTATCTTCCGTGGCTATACTGATGTCACAGTAACGGTAAACTACAGAAACGTAAGTCCAGCGGGGCACAAGTTGAATACATATAAAACATTTGTACATCGTTCTTAATGTGATGTATAGTAGCTTTGATAGCTGTCCATACCTTCAGACAGCCTAAAAGTAAAACACAAGTTGTTTATTCACAGCCCGAAAGCAGCATCGAGATGACTGGATCATCTGCAGTGTTGGGCGAGTTACTTCCAAAATGTAATACAGTACATTACTTATTACTGTCTTTTTTAAGTAATAGGCTACGTTACATTACAATATTACTGTCTCTGAAATGTAATGATCTACACTACTTTTATATTAGCCTACTTTTGATCACAAATACATGGATCCTGAGATTGAAGCTCAAGCCGGTGACCAGTGAGATTGTTCTAACAATTTCCAATAAATGTTATTCTGAAACATAACTATCACTGTTGTCTTTCCTTCTATAAATGAAGCCAAAAATATGTCAAGCTAGCGCTTAGCCCTCCAAAAAGTGCATGGTTGCAACTTAGACAGTTAAACATTTTATGGCAGTGGGTCCTCATGGTGCAACACGGAAGGCAGACAGAATTGCTTAGACACAGGTGTCACATGAACTTTAAATGTTCTGGAAAGTTCCTTATACAGCTTTAGCCTTTTTTATCTCATGAAGTCCCTAAGTGACACACACTGAACAGTCTGGTGGGTTATGGTCCTTGTCATTTGCTTTTGTGTTCCCATAACAACATGTCCAAGATGTCCATGTGCCAGGCTAACACATGTGACAGAACTAGCTACATTTGGAAAGGTTTTTTGTTGCTAAAGTTAACATTCAAGCCATTTAAGAATAAAAATGCTTACATGACATGCCATTTGTTAAACATTAAGCTGTCTTCGGCTCTTTTCTGATTCTGATTACATATAACCTGTTGTAGAAACATTTATTGATGAAATTGATATGAAACAAATGCCATAAATATTGCTGTGACACTGATGTCACATCGGGACATTAACCCTAAACATTCACAGTAAACCCGGAGTGACATATATGCACAATTACAAATATGATTATGATCTGCTCAGTTAATTTAGCTGATTCAATTATATTTAGTTAACATATTCTTTATTATTCAATTTAAAGTATGTTCAAACAAATGGAAACCAAAAAATCATCCTCATTCATGAAGTTATAAATAAGAGTTACTTTACCATTAAAGCCCAATGTGACACATATGTTACATTTCAGATATTTGACACTAGGGGGGGTTACTTGTCAGAAATGTGTTCTAGGTCTATTTCAGTGCTGGAATTGGGCCGGTACTCACCGGTACGCAGTACCGGCACTTCTGGTTCTGACCCATGGAGTACCGGCACTTCTTGCTCAGTACCGGCATGCTGGCGGTACTCCGGTACTCATGCACCGTGCCGGTACTCATGCACCGTGCCAGTACTCAACACTCTCCCGCCGTTCTTATTATACATCCATATATATATATATATATATATACAGGCGCCCGGTACTCAGTAGATGCGTCATGAGGTGCCGAACGGACATTCTCATCGCTCTAACCGCTGGAGTTTCACAGCGGCTGTCAGCTGTTTACTCCTGTCATTCAAACAGAACGTGCTGGAGAGGGGGCGGGGCTTATCTTCTCCATGTAAATACTGTGGTGGAAACGACTATGTCAAAATTAACCTATTTGACCGTGATTTAATAGTAATACACGTTTCAAAATAATAATAATAATAATAATAATGCCGAAGTAACAACATACTGAAAACTGTTAGTAAAACCATGTTTTAATGCTTTACAATTTACATACCTAGATGCACGTGTGTTGTGTTTATGCAGTGCAACTCCCACCCAGTGGGTGGCTATGTAGAGTGATAGAACAGAGCAGGCACGCCCCCGAGAGAAGGAAAGCAAGTCACGTCACAAATTAGCATTTCTAAAATGTTAGCGTGGATTAATAAAAAAGTGCAAAAAGACAGCGGTTGTCGCCGGAAGAAACTTCAAATACAGAGAATGCTGTGCCTGTGTTGGAAATTGTGTCTGATGGGGAGCTTTCTTTGGTTGATCCTCCTGCTCCAAGTTCTAGTGCATTAGCATTAGCACTAGCTCCGCCGACTCCTCCAGAGCCTCTAACGTTAGCTGCTGCTGGCGCAACTGCCACCACCAACACCGGGCAAAGCGATGCACCTGACTGCAGGACAACGGACCAGGTGCAATATTTTTGCAAGACCAATGCATGGCTCCTTCTTAAAGATAAGAAGCTAGGATGTCGGATATGCAGAGATGTCAAATCTTTGGGAATACACACTGGACAAGGACTGAAACTGTCAACTGAATGGGGTGAGTGTGCAGTGTCTCATTTCGGTGTTGACAAGGGCAAACAACAAGGTAGCCTGAGAAAAAAAATCAAAGAACATAAAGAATCACAAGCCCATGTAAAAGCTGCTGACATCCTTACATCTGCTTCACGTGAAACTATTCAACATCAAGTGCAGTCTATGCATAAATCTGAATTAGACACCACTATCAGAGTTTTTCGAACGGCATATAAAATTGGCAAACATAGCCGGCCATTCACAGACATGCCAATTGATTTGAATGTACAGAAACTGAATGGGCTGAACGTGGGCAGGGTTTTGCACTCCAATAAAACCTGTGGCGAAATCATCGACCACATAGCTCATGAGCTGAAGAAAAAAATGGCAAAAGACATTACAGAAAACCAAAGAAAACTCTGTGTTTTGGTCGATGAATCTACCACTATTAGTGGTAAAACGGTGCTTGTTGTGTGTCTACGCTCAGCATTAGCTGATGCTGAGCCCGAAACGTTTTTTTGGGAGCTGATCGAGTTGGATGGAACAACGGCTGATGACATCACAAAGGCGTTAATGGAGTGTCTTGGAAGAGATTTTAACGAGGACTTTTTAGGTCAGTGTTTCGTTTCTTTTGCATGTGATGGGGCTTCAGTCATGCTAGGGAAGAGAACAGGCGTTGCTACCCAGTTGTGTAGTAAATTCCCAAGCCTGTTTGTGTGGCACTGCTCCAATCATCGTCTAGAGCTGGCAGTTGGGGATGTGGTCAAGGAGGTCTCAGGGCTCAATCATTTCCAGATCTTTTTTGACAAACTCTATTCCTTGTTCCATGCCTCCCCCAAAAATCAGAGGCAGTTAGCGCAGTGTGCGCAAGCAGTCGGACAGCGTCTCCTGGTGATAGGGCGTGTTTTGTCCATCCGCTGGGTGGCTTCAAGTGAAAGGAGCGTCAGAGCAGTCTGGGAAAACTACCGAGTGCTTCATGATCACTTCACAAATGCTGCAAACGACACGAGCAGGGATTCCAGAGACAGAGCAAAGTACAAGGGCCTGGATGATGTGCTCACATCTGCAACGTTTGTCAGCAATCTGGGACTGATGTACGATGCGCTCACAGAGCTCAGCGACCTCTCTCTGCAACTCCAAAAAAGAGAGATGACACTGCCTACAGCAGATAGGCTCTTAACTCGAGAAATACGAGTTTTTGAATCCATGGTCACCATGCCTGGCCCACACATGACTACAGTTCATACAGCTCTAGCTGAGAAGTCCTTCAAGGGTGTTGCCCTGCGTGAGAATGGCAGGCTTGTACAGATTCATGCAGGTGAGTTTTTCCGCAGTATGGTAGAGAATCTGAGACACAGAATGACTTCCACAACCTCCTCTCATGTCAGCACAAGAGAAATCCCATTACATGGCCGGGAGGCCCGGGACAATCAGCTAATCCAGGACATGAAAGTTATCCATCCTGGAAGTTGGCCTGAAGAGGAGTTAGACGTACAGTATGGGGACGTAGAGGTGCTACGTTTGTGCGAAGTTCTGAAAGTGGACAGAAGAGAGACTGTTCAGGGCTTTCGCGAATACAAGGAAACCAGGGCATCCCGTACACCTGCTGCCATGGAGCCTCTACTGAAAGCAGTCCGAACCATCGCTGTCTCCACTAGTGAGTGTGAGCGGGCATTCAGCTGCATGAACGATATCCTTACTGCAAAAAGGAATGCTCTCTCTGTCAGCCGACTGTCCAGCCTGGTTTTCATTAAATGTAATGGACCATCACTAGGACAGTTCAATCCGGAACAGTATGTGAGGTCCTGGCTGGCAAAGGGAAGGAGAAGTGCTGATGAAAGAGCCTGTCCAGCTCCAGCCCCTGATACTGATGTCCCCAAGGCCTTCTGGAGCCTTTTCTAACAATGTGAAGTATATTGCAAAGCAGCTCACCCAGTGAGAAGACTTTTGGCATAATGTGCCGATTTGTACAGATCCTGGAGATAGAAGGACTTCAGACCAACCAGGGAGTTATCTGATCAGCTTGGTGTTCAATGTAACTCTTTACCATGGCTCAGACTTTGTTACTTGCAGTTACAGTTTCTCATTTTAGATTGTGCAAATTTTGCATTTGTTTTGACATGTTCTTTGTTCATGCTCTTTATCATTTTTCTGAGTTGGAAAGTTAGATTGCATCATAGTTTACTTTATACATATTTGTATTCTTCAGTGGTGAAGTATATTGCAAAGCAGCTCAGCCATGTGAGAAGACTTTTGGCACTTTTTCGTTTTCTGAGTTGGAAAGTTAGATTGCATTCAAAATGTACAGAAATACTTAATTTTGTTAAAGCTTTTTATAAAAAATGCTTCTGACCAGAGCTTTGTTTCCTTGTCATTAATGTTGAACACCACCAGAGGGGCTCTCACCTGAAAGGTCTCTGCTTCATGTGTCTTCAGCAGAAGATCTAGACTTTGATTGCTATATTTTCAGTTAATATTGACCTTACTGAGCTTTAGCCATATCCGCTGCCTATCATAAAAAATGTTAAGTACAGTGAACCTTTCTAAAATATACAGTAGTAAAGAGACAAACCCACCAGCATTATAGTAGCCAAATTCTTGTTTGTGGGCTGTATATATAAAATTGACTTGAAAAAGTTGCTGATTTTAGAGTACTGGCACCTTTTTCATTCCAATTCAAGCACTGGTCTATTTAGGTCTAAATGACGTTCCCCTTAATTTCCCCAAAAGTAGAAATGGGTCCGGGTTTTTATGGGTTAAACGTATAGGCTTAAAGGCATAATAGAACTACTGTATTATATGTATTCAACGTGTGCCCCACTGGACTTACTTTTCTGTAGTTTACCGTTCTGTGACATCAGTATAGCCACGGATGATAGTTTGTGTGATTCATTCCCATGCATCAAGGTTATTTTCATGTATGTAATTGTTTTTCCTGCACAGTGTAGAGTCTTGTTGTGATGAGAGGGATACAGGTATTTCATTAAAAAAACGGGCTCCTTGGAGAATAGCTACAGCATCTATATCACAATTTATTCGGAGCTGATCACAACCTGTCATGAGTGATCCAGTCATGTCGATGAGCGTTCGGGCTGTGAATAAACAACTTGTGTTTTACTTTTAGGCTGTCTGAAGGTATGGACAGCTATCAGAGCTACTATACATCACATTAATAACGATGAACAAATGAAAGTCAGACACAAATATATAATTTAAATGATTTATTCAAGTTTGCAATATTTTGAACAGGCATCCACAGTCACCTACTTTGTAATGTTCGATACCTCCCTGTAGGCGTCACGATATCCACCTCTCACCCACAACCTCACATACGAGTACTGAATGTGCATCAAAGTGATCTTAGGAAGGCAGATATAGCTAAAGATGAACGTAAACGACAAACGAGGCGATCGACATGGTAAGTCAACAATGGTCCTCAATGTACACGCCCCGGATTCCTATGACGAAAATAATAGAATGTCGCCAGTTGTCATGACTCACGTTATACTGCAACAGCGGGTCGCTGAGTCGCGACGGGCGTCAACAACCCGGTGGTCCCCAGCAGGAAGGAGCGCTGCCCGGCCGCAGGCGAGGGCACAGCGGCGGCGGGCATGAAGTCCTTGGGAGGAAGGAGCGCAACCCGGCCGCAGGCAGACGTGCAACGGCGGCGGGCACGAAGTCCTCGGCAGGCGTCGAGGCATCCCCGGGAAGCAGGAGAGCAACCCGGCCGCAGGCAGACGTGCCGCGGCGGCGGGCATGAAGTCCTCAGCAGATGTCGAGGCATCCCCGGGAAGCAGGAGAGGCCAGACAGGGTCCCGGAGCGCGCCACCCGATGGCCGATGGAGCATGGGCGACGGAGCATGGGCGACGTCCGGAACTGTCGAGGCGAGAGGGGGTCCAGGAGTGCGCCACCCAGGCGCCGATGAACGTGAGTGGCGTCTGGATATCCCCGGAAGGCAGGAGAGGCCAGACAGGCTCCGGAGCGCGCCACCCACGGGCCGATGGCAGCATGGGCGACGTCCAAAACCGTCGAGGCGAGACGGGGTCCAGGAGTGCACCACCCAGGCGTCGATGAAAACGTGAGTGGCGTCTGGAACCGCCGTGGAGGTGGTGAAAAATGTGAGTGTCCACCTGAGGTCAACCGGCTGGTCGAACCTCCTCTCCGGCACCAGAAAAAAAAAGCAAAAACTCAAAAGGGTCGATAGCCGTTAGCTGTTGCCGTTAGCTGGCAGCCACCGGTAGCTGCTAGCCGTAGTTAGCCAACGTGGTTAGCTGCTAGTTGTCGTTAGCTATAGCGCAGCTGGGACGTGCAGCCGCACGCCCCGAAGAAACAACCCCACGAGGTAGCAATCGGGTTCATCCCTACCCAGCAGGTCGTGCATCGTCCCCCCTGTAGTCGGAAGGCAGATGCGGGAATGGCGAGCAACATCCTCAGCCATTCCACGAGGCACGCACCGAGCCTCAGTCCGCGTGCCTGTAGCAGCTACGGTCGACTCCAAACAAATCCCCGGCATTTCGAGAAAGAAACCTGGGTTTCCTTTGCCGTGTTTGGGTCCGTCTCGGAAACTTCGCAAGACGCTGTCGGGGTCACCAATGTAGTGCCGAGAGATAGGGAATCGGAGGCGGTGCAATGGAGGTACAAAGCTTGCTTTAATGAGCAGCAGAAATGTAGATGTTGTTGGGTCGCAGCCCGGGACGACAAGAGAAAGAGCCAGGAGTAGGGGTGGGCGGATCGATCCCAAAATATCGATACTTCCGATATTACGTTACGTTTCAAAATATCGATACTAGAGCCAATAGGATCGATACTGTTATACTTTTTTTCTCGTCTCCTCTACTCGTCAATTTCTTCAAAAAACTATGTGCAGACGAACACAAGTATATGCTCTTTTCTTCTCTCTCCACTGCTGTCCTCTTCTCCTCGAGGCTCCCTGTCTGAATGCCGATTATCAAGCTGACTGACAGCAGCCAGCAGGGCAGGACAGCAGCAGCCAGCGACTCGCGAGTGCAACACACACACGCGCATGATGGCTGAGAGAAAGAGCAGCGTTGTGTGGAGCAATTTCACAACTGGCAATGAAAACTTAGCGAACTGTGATGTGTGCAAGAAGACAGTTCGCTACTTTGGCCACTTTGTATTGTTATTTTTCATGTTTGCACTTTAAATTTGCAAAAGTAAAACGTGTATTTGTCTATAAAAACTGTCCTGTCTTTATTCATGAAAATGAATTCAGATTGTGTCTATTTATGATGATTTCAGCTCAAAAATCATGTCATGCAGCTCTCCCCTATATGAAAGTACATAAGACGCTTTTCATTAAAAAAAGTATCGGTATCGATATCGGTATCGGCGATACTGGCCCTGAAATACTTGGTATCGGATCGAATCCAGATTTTGTGGTATCGCCCACCCCTAGCCAGGAGGGCACACAACATATATAGATAACAACACATATATGTCCGTGTGGAAACAATAGCCCCAACTGTAGTTCCATGTATGAATTATGTCCCAGTGTATTAATAGGTGGTCACCACACCCTTTTATTTATATTAGGTCTTAAAGTTTGTGCATAAATTAGGGCGTGGTCACATTGAGTGACGGCTCTGTCAAGTGCCTGCCGCTGTTAGCTTCTTGTCTCTCTGCTAGCTGCTCCGTGAAGCTAGCTACAGGGACTCTGCCTGCTCAGCTCATCCAGGAAACACAACTTGTAGCCGGCCGTGGTTGTTTGTTCTTCATGCTTATATATCGGACTATTGTGACTCGCTCTGCGGTTAAAACAGACGGTGCATGAATGCGGTAAGTGAAATTCGAGTGCTTTATTTATGTGTTAATGATTTTAATCAGCTACGTAATGAATGGTAAGGCTTGGGTTAGCATGTAAGCTAGTGGTAGCTACATCGGTGCTAACGATTGTAATCGTAGCCTCCAAGTTAAAATCATAGACTATATATATAAAGGTTAAAACGAAATAGACAAGTGTTAAGTGGGATAATACTGTTGAACAAACGGCTTCTGTTTGAGGTTGATAAAATAAGGTTACATCCTTGTAACTTAGAGATATTTTATTATGTAGGTAGGAACTGTATGCATCTAAGGTTAATTTAAATTGGCTATGCTCAAGTATGTAGACAAGCTAATGTCGAAGTAGTGTATGTGAAATCAACCTCACAATAAGATGTGTGTATATTACAATTATTAATGTCATATTTCAAGATGATTACTTAGATATTACAATATGGTTGGTTGAGCTGGAGTTCATTATTGAGCTTACACGTTAACGTCACAGTCATCTGAAGAACGAACCCAAACCTTGTTGTTTTTATTAATTGCATTACCAAATGGGTATCAAATAAACAGTAAGCATTGGTAACACAACTTCCAAAGTTACAGTAAAAATAAAAAGGCCCCTGACTCGGACAATACACAATCCAACATGTTCAACAGAAGAGAATCAGTTATATTAAATAATAATAATAATTCCTTACATTTATTATAGCGCTTTTCCAGATGCTCAAAGCGCTTTACAAATACACATTACACATATCATACATGCAATGGTCATGTACTGTGGACAATACCCACAGGAGCAAGTTCAGGTGAAGTGTCTTGCCCAAGGACACATGGTACTTTGGTGTCTTGCCCAAGTACACATGGTACTTTACATATATATATATATATATATCTGTTTGTTTAAGGTGTCCAGGCGATGCAGACAGGCTGGACCAGAGAGTGAGAGACAGAACTGGACTCCTCACAGCAGTGAACTTCAGCACAGGTACAAATATTCTTTTTTCATACAGTACAAAGAATCAAGAAAGATATTGGTTTAAATGAATGAAGTATTGACTTGAATACACTGATCTACATTCCATGAAACAATACTAAATACTAGATCACCTACACATCAGTTAAGTTGAGGGTTTTTTCCATGCAAAAAGTTACATTTAGATGATAACAAGCAATATGACTGTCAGCTTTCTAATTAATGTATTGAAGGCAAAGATATTTAACACATAGTGAGAACTGCTACTATTTATCTCTCAATATTGTCTGTAAAAAAACGTGGTAAAAGTGATTCTTTCAGTGAGACAACAGAGCAAGCTTCTACAGTTGCACTACGTTTTGATAACAGTTAAATATTATTTTGATAATAACATATATTTCAATGTTGATGAACTTCATACTGTTCATTCATAATCTGATTGTCTTTGTAGCTCATTGTTGAAAAAAAACAAAAAACATTACAATTACAAAATAATTATATCTACAGCCCCTAAACACACAAACACACCGCTTTCATAAATAACACACTTGTTCTGCAATAATATGTTTTATGTTTCCTGTCATTTTTGTTAGGAAAGGACATGCCTGAAAGACAGGACATTTTCTCCTTCTCTGAGGGTCAAGAAGAACATCCAAGAGGAACATTAAAAGCTCATGTTATGAGATTTTAAGACCAGTACAGGACATTCACTAAGAAACTACTTTTATTGTGAAAACACAGTCAGCTGATCGAATGCAGCTATTTCCACATCTACACTCCATCAGCTGATTATTTCTATTTGCCTCACTTTATGAGCTTCACAACATGTACCTTGTTTTGCAACGTCACAAATAAATGGGGACAATCTTCAGTCATATGTGAATGTGTAATCTAACATTTTCAGTAAGAATAATGGACAAAAGGAGAGCAAATACAATTTATTGAAATGTGAACCAAAAGTTAATCAAATGTTTTAAATAAAAAGCACATATGGACAGAAGGTGTAAACCTATTAAATGTATTAAACACATTTAGTCAAATAAAGTGACCGACTAGGCCTGTGCAGTTGGTATCAGCTATGCCCAGCATGGGCTCCTTCATCAGCCCTGGTCCTCCTCGCAGAGGAAAGACCCTCAGTCCTCCTCGCAGAGGAAAGACCTTCAGTCCTCTCCAAACCAACAGACAGGACGTCCATCACACGGAGGTTTCTCCCTGAAGTCTCTGCAGCTCTCTGGACACCAGACTGTCTCAATCCGTCCACACTGAATATGAGATTGGGAAAATGAAAATAATAAATGCTTTAGACAATAAGAAACATAAAGTTGACTGTTGAGTTGCTCAGTTTTTTTAGATTATCAATACTATTACTGTATAACTAATATCTCAGGTTAAGAGGCACATTCAAATAAAGATTGGTCTTTAAATACATTTTGTCTTTTGAATTGTTTGTCTAAAGTCAAGGATCTATAACTGGTACTTAGTTTTAAAGATACAGTCTGGTTATTATGCTGTTTGGAGGAGGCCTCACAGGTAAGAGCACTAACTAGCTACCATCACATGTACCTTAGCTTGACTTAAATGTATTAAACGTGTAGTTAAGTGATATCAAAATATAAATAACTAATGTCATGCAAACATATTAATATTTGCTTGATTCCAGTGTTGAATTTAGCACAATTGCATACAAACGTTAAGGGGTTTTAAGATTCTGAAGTATTATGCTAAAAACTCAATAACTTAGATTATTATTTATAGTTTTGCTGAATAGTTTCATGTCCGCTTACCTTAGAAACGTAAAATGCGACGGCAGCGTGCAGATGGGGAGCATGTTAGCTTAGCTTGATAGCTTCAGCTAGCTCTGGAACTTCCAGCTCGGTGGCAGGAGGTCTCGCCTCGGCTCCGCCTCTTTGCCCTTATTTGGAGAAGGCGGGAGTTGAACTCTGACGTCACTGTCGAGCCGTTAGTGGCCGACTCCGCCTACTAAGGGCTTCACGGCAACTGCAGAATCCTATGGGTGACGTCACGGACCCTACGTCCATTTATATATACAGTCTATGGTTTATATCCAGTCAGAATCTAAAATATAAACCTGTGTTACTTCACTTTTTACATGTAAATATATATATATGTTCCTTTTAAACACAAACTATAACAACAATAAACCCTCTATGTTTGAATACGTATTCAATTATCGATTTAATATTACATTCTCATAGCATTGAGGGATTCTAACAAATTAGAGGAGTGAATTGAGAGCAGCAGAGGCTGAGATATTCTGTTTATTGGTTACGCTCCATAAAAACCTTCAATCTACACTTACTATAATTCAACAGTATGGTGGCTTTCGTAGTTACTACCTGCCTCCTAAATGTCTTAAAGGTCACCTATTATGCAAAATCCACTTGTTCATGTATTTTCTACACAAACATGTGTCCCCTCTGTGTTAAGAGATTCTGAAAGTTTTAGGAAAAAAGATTCTCTCACTTTTTGTCCTGATCCATTTATATAAAAACCTGTCTGAAAATGAGCTGATCAGATTTTGGCCACTTTATGATGTCATAACGATTTTTTTGGCCTGTGTATTAGCCAATAATCCCCCCCACCTTATCACCTGAATCTCCTCCTAGAGCCCCATTGTGTTCTTTTTAACCAAATATCTCTCATGCCCCTTTCACACCAACGCGGTTCCAGGGCCGGTTCGGAGAGCCTGATAAGCACCATTTTTTCCTGTTCACACCGCATCGGAGCCGGCTCTATAAGCACCAAAAAATTATCAGTCTGGTCTAGAAGCAAGAACCGCATACGTCACGCTTACGTCGGAGGCGGGGGCAGGGGCGGGATCAACCTGAGCAATAACAGTTTATGGCGAGTACGGCAAATGAAAGTTGTAGCAAGCAGTAGCGCTGACCAAAGTGACTAGAACAACCACACACTTATTAAAAAAAACACACTTTATAAAGTCAGGCAACACTAGGCTTCGTGTGATTCTGTTTATTTGTACCTTACTTTGACCATCCGTTCGCTGTTATTGATCATTGTGGAGAGCAGGCAGAAGTGTTGTTTTGTATTATAGCAGCTATCAGATGGAATCAATGCATGGGCTGCACAGGTTGTGCTGTCGGACTATCACAAGTAGAATCATAATGAAAAATAAGCCGGTAAAATGTGCCTGTAGAAAACGGCTTATGCCACAATAGGATAGCAACAAGTAGTCAAGATAGTCAGTTTAGCTTCGGTTGCTATGCTAACATCACCCATTTTATACCCAAACAGCGGGAAGCACTGCAGCGGTCGGTAATGCAGCTGAAACACATTAATAAACAATGAACCACGGCACTCTGGAGAAAAGTACAAGGGTTGAGAAGTAGTTATTTAATTTAATCTGGCTTTGCCGCTGCTTTTAATTGAGATGATCATATTTGAACTACAGTATGCCTTTTAAACATGTATTGTATACAGTGGCGAACCGTGTCTATCACCTTCTGTACACCGCCGCCCCCCCCCCCCCCCCCCCCTCCGCGGCATTATAATGTCCGTCTTTTCACTGAATTGTCGTCTTGGAAAGGGTACTCGCAACAATTCCGCAACAACTTCATCTTCACCTGTTGCACTTGTCATTTCAACGTTAAAAACAATAAAACGGCATGAATTGCTTCGTCACATTCATCTAGAATAGATCCTCTGTCTCGCTCCAGTTAACTAGCGGCCTTCTAGAGCAGTGGTTCCCAACCTGGGGGGAACGCCCCCCTTGCAGGGGGGAAGCCAGGCCTCAGATGATTTGAGGCCAAATATCATATTTAGACTTTTTTTTTTGTTTTTTACTTTTTTTTTTTTACATATAATTGTAAGGAAATACATGATTGTCACTAAAAGCCAAATAACTGACTAATTAATTTTTATAAAAATTCAAGTATGGCATAAAAAGACAGAAATGTATAATTCTTTCTTTAATAGAAATGTTTCTTCTGCCCGTAAAGTGTCCAAACCAGGCTTGTCTGGATAAGCACATTTTTAAAACATAGTCATTGTCCATGCCGGTTTCAGTTGGATTATTTGTCACAGTTGCTCCAATCAGATCGGTCTCCTCCTTATTTACGACTTTTGAATCCACATCGGCAAAATCCGGCTTACTTTGAGCATGTGTTTTAAACAGTTTAATCCCTTTGTGAATTGTTTCCACTTCCGCGCCGTCCTTTAATTTCTTCATACAGCGGGAATCCAAATGAATTAATCCTGAGTCCAATAACCATCAAAGTAACTCCAATAGTGCTCCTTAATTACGCTTTCATCCTCCTTTAACTAAATACTTCACATTCATCCAGTTTGTGACATAAGTTGTTGCATTTTTTAGACTTTTAAACTTTAATTACCGCTGTTGCGTCCCCCCCCCCCCCTTGTGAGTGTGGGGGGGGGTGCGCAACTTCCAACAGGAGTCATTTGGGGGGGCTCTTGGGAAACTCTGAAAGAACACGCCCATTGGCTACAAATCAATATATGATTGGTTGATCACACTGTCAGTCCAAACGTACGCTCTCATTCAGTGCAACGGCCAGGGCATTCGATCAAGGATACAGAATACCTTGGTTGAAGGATATTCTACCCAGAGACCCAGAACAACATCTGATTGGTTGCTTTCTTTTCTAACACAACACCACTGAAATGCGTAGTGCATGGTCCGAGAAGGACAGACAAATCAACGTAACACTGTAATATTACAGATCAACAACACAGATACCATTCTCATTTATTCATTTTATATACATTTCATTACATTTTATTTATATAATTAAATCGATGTTTTGTTTGTTTTATCTGAGTGTTCCAGGGTATTCTCTGAATACCTTGAAGGCCCTGACAGTTCGCCACTGATTGTATACCTGTGGTGTTTATTTTTATTATTTTATTATCTTTGCTTTGTTGTAAAATGCCATTATATAATGTGTTTTTACTGTATTTATTCCTAAAAAGTCTTTTAATTTGTTTTGTAAAGCACTTGCCTTGCCTTGCCTTGCCTTGCCTTGCCTTGCCTTGCCTTGCCTTGCCTTGCCTTGCCTTGCCTTGCCTTGCCTTGCCTTGCCTTGCCTTGCCTTGCCTTGCCTTGCCTTGCCTTGCCTTGCCTTGCCTTGCCTTGCCTTGCCTGCCTTGCCTTGCCTTGCCTTGCTGCCTTGCCTTGCCTTGCCTTGCCTTGCCTTGCCTTGCCTTGCCTTGCCTTGCCTTGCCTTGCCTTGCCTTGCCTTGCCTTGCCTTGCCTTGCCTTGCCTTGCCTTGCCTTGCCTTGCCTTGCCTTGCCTTGCCTTGCCTTGCCTTGCCTTGCCTTGCCTTGCCTTGGCTCTGGGCGGTGTGAACAAAACGGGGGCTGAAAAGAAAAACCGGTTCCGAACCAGAAGAGCGCAAGCACGGAGCTAGAACGGGAGCCGCGTTGGTGTGAAAGGGGCATCAGAGCGGCGTGGGGAGTGGCACCTTATTTTCATCTAAAGTAACAGACACAGAATCAGCACTTCTGAAACGGTGCTGGAACAGAGGGGTTTATGGGATGCTACAATGCATAACATAAATCCCTTAACCCCAGTGAGAATTTAGATTTGGTGATGTCTGTATGTAAATTGTATCTTGTGATCTTCTGAAAATTCAACTATGAACAATAAAACAAAAAGCTTGTCTGAGCACATTTAAAGCATTCGTCTGCTCAGTCATGAGGTTCAGGTGAGGTGAAGTACATGTGGGTATTTGGGAAACGTCTCATTTCCTCTTTCTGTGTCCATCACATGATGTCAGGAAATGTCCTCTGTGGTCTGTATATTAAGCAATATTAAGCCTAATCATATTACTACATTATACAGTATGTAGGCTGCCTGTTACTGCCAATGTATTGCATTTATTGTCCACTCGTACTGCCTCCAGGCCTGTTAAAAATGGGCCTTATGTATAAGGAGTCATTTAAATTGCAGTACTTTAAATGTATTTTGATAGGTAATACACAATAATTGTATCTAAAAAACATTTAAATGCAGAACTTGTACTTGTAACAGAGTATTTTACACTGTATATGTCATATAAATATTCCTGCATGTAATACTGATACAGCTATTATTAATACTGATACTATAATTGTTACTTTAACTAATAGTGTACTAAGACCATCACAAATACTGCTACAATAAAACTACTTTCACAGGTATGTCAGTTCCACTAGGCTACCATTACAAACTACTAAAGTACTGCAACTGTTATTACTAGAATTACAATGACAACACTACTTCCTTTAGGCCTGTTATACTCAGTGGTGGAAGAAGTATTTTGTTACTTGAGTAAAAGTAGCAATACTCGATAGTAAAAATACTCTGATACAAGTAAAAGTCCTACATGCAAATTGTACTTAAGAAGTACAAAACTATTGGCATCAAAATATACTTAAAGTATACCAAAAGTAGCAAAAGTACTCGGGTAACGTAATGGCCCTTTTTAGAATCATATTTGCAGTTTTTACTGCTGCAGATATTTATTTAATGCATTATTGATGCATGTATGTGTTCATTACAGCTGGTAAAGGTGGAGCTCATTTATATTACGTAATATACTGCTGCTGGATATCTTAACCTATATTTAGATGTCAAATTATATTTAATAATTGATTTACTTTTTGTATTCAGCAGTTGAAGTGTGTTCCCATACATTTGACAGAGAAACCTGAAGCCACAGTGTTGTTTCAGTATGATGTAGGTTCAGAAGTCTCAAGTACTGTACTTAATTAGGTATTAATACCTTTAGTTACTTCACAGATGTGGATGAATGATGTGAAATATAATCAAGTGTTGAATCAGACTTTAGCAGTGGCGGTTCTACAGGGTGGCACAGGGTGGCAGCTGCCACCTCAGAAAAATACCTTGCCACCCCAGCTGCCACCCCATTTGGCAGCTTTGTTTTGAAAGAGAAGTTGTGGCTCATCGGACATTTATGAGAGAAAATCTCTAATGTCCGAGTGCAAGTGAATGCAGCACAAGACGCGAGCCTTGTAACCCCTCCCCCCCTGGCGCGAGCGTGGAAATATGATTGGCGGCGATTTCATTTGAACGGGGGACAGCTCAAAACGAGAAGCATTTCGGATCCAAGTAGACGGAAGGAATGAGGTATTTGCGGTCAGGGTATGGCTGGGGTAGGCTACAGCCATACCAAGAAATGTCTTAGCCCCACCATGAAAAATGATGTTAAAGTAAGCAAAATAAAGTCCGCCAACTCGCGCGGAGTAAATTGCACAGACAGCAGTTAGTAAGATTGATTCCAGTAGCCACTTGTCTGGAAATACCGAAGACCAGAAACGGTTTTGAAAACTTTTGTCACGTAGTGATCGTCTTCTCAATAGAACATCTTTGATAATGTCTTCTGGCCAATCAGAATCAAGATAACGGCGTGGTGTTGTTGCAGGAAGTCCCGACGGAGAATACTTTTGCGGTAGTACATAGACATCGATACAACATTACGTGTTGATAGAAATCAACACGTAATGAAATAAGACCCCACGGTTTGATGATTGATAGGTGTGTGGGCTGTCTTTCATTTTGACACACAGAACAATGGGGGCTATCCACCCTTATCCACAATGTAAAGTCATTCACACAGCCTCTTCCCTCTTCTCTCTGTGAGTAGCAGCAGGTTCAGCTTTCAGAACAAAGTAACAAAAAACTAAAATGACATTCATTTTTATAAATATGTAGTAATAGATTTATTTATTTTTCTTCTCAAGAGAGTACCAGAATGTGTATTTTATGTTAGTATTTCAAAAAATCTCCTGGGGGAGAATCCCCCCAGACCCCCCTGCAGGAGTTGGGTTTTCAACATGTCAACTCTTTCACCTGTGGGGAAGTTGCAGGATTGGCTCCAGGTCGCCCTTTTGATTTACTACAAGACAAATGTGCCTTTTTATTTCATACAGTTCAATTTGGATTGAGACAGGAAAATAATCTAAAGCTCACGCGTGGCGTTTCACTGTCAAGGGGAGCGTGTATGTAATTACATTGCAAATACTGACTTGAGCCCCACCACTGTATGGGTTAGCCCTACCATAGATTACCCAACACAAATACTGTTTGTGGTCGACAATGACAGAGAAGAGCCTGTCAAGTTTGGCTGTACTCAGCATTGAATCAAAACGCACCATAGCTTTAGATCTTAATACGTTTGTGAGGCGTTTTGCTGATCAAGATGGTAATCGCCACATTCAGCTATTATAGGCATGCCAACTTGATGCTCTGCTCACGGATGAGTCGATGAGAATAATAAACTGTTAAGATGATGACCTTACGTGTGTATAATATTTTTCTTCTTTGTGGGGTTGTGCCCCCAAAAACTGTTTCAAGTCCTGAGAAAGTCAAATAAGACGGTGTGCAAAACTTCACTGCCCAGCCAAAAAAAAGTAACCACTTTGATTTAACTAGGCCAGTAGGTACGGACTTTCCACTGGATAATAACTGCAGCGATGTATATGTTTTAGCTGAATACACGTTTTTTAACCCTAATTGATGCAGTTAGTCACTTCTTTAATGTTTGTTCTTTCTGATGTAAAGTCAAGGTTGTAACTGTTTGCAATGAAGTCGTGGGGCGCTGAACTGTTCTGTTGATTCTTTTGATTTATGACAGTAATTACTTGTCTTTCAAATTTGAAGGAGGGTGAGCAAGCACCTTGAGGAACATTCATCATTAACTCCTCCAAAAAATATAGTTTATTTAATAATAACACTGAATATGTGAATCATAACAGTGATTGACAGCTGATAGGAATAATATGATTGTTAATAGTATCATATTCATTCAGACAAACATCGACGAGACAGTTAATTAATGTACTTATTGCAGCAGTCTGCATAGATTTGTACCCCTGCTGGTCTAAGAGTGAAACTCATTCAGTTATTGTTCAGTTAAAATTCATTAAATGATGTCTGCCACCTTATATATTTATATGTAAAGTTTTACTGATGTGCCACAATAATGTCACCAAATGATATTGAGTTAAAATATCAATATTGTGGCTTTCCAAGTTAACATTGTTGATATGACTGCGATTAAATCAGCATATACTTCTGCCAGGGGATGCCACCCCTGAAATTCTCCTGCCACCCTCTTGCCACCCCATGAATATTTGTCTAGATCCGCCCCTGGACTTTAGTTCCACCTGGAGTAAATCCACAAGCTACCCTGCAGTATACAAAGTCATTCAAACTAGCTGCACCTTTACCAGCTTTGAGAACACTTTCATGATCAATCATTATAAAACATATCGTATATATTGTTCTGAAAGTAGTGATTGTGCAGATTGGTATCTGCACAATCACTACTTTTACTGTCGCTACTTTAACTATATTTTGATGGTAATACTTGAGTACTTTCTGCGGGTTTCGTTTCACTCGAATGGAAAAGTGTCCCCCTCCCCCCGCAGCCACATTACTTTCGTTTCCTGAATATTGCTAAAAGTTGTCAAAAGTAAAAGCAGCATCAGCATCTAAGAATCTAGACCAGCGCTTCCGGTTAGTGCTTTCAAAATAAATCCCTATTTCGCCCTGTACTGCCTACTCTCTCACTCATATACACAAACTGTTAGAAGGTAAAATCCTGGTTTAGAAAAGGACATTACGAATCTATATATCAATAAAATAACGTGAGATTTGTAGAGAATGTGAATGTGTCCTTTAATTCAAACATAAAGGTACAATCATTGAAATCACGTTTATGCACTCTGAATAATTATCAAAGCCCCGTAATATATTACTGAACTTGCAATATACAGTTTGAAAGCATTTGTTCAATATAAGGTTATTAGAAGGTACAATTAAGTGGATACTTGTTGCTTTACTTTGACCAATTTAAGGTGTTTTATACCCCTTTTGCACCTTAATCCATGCATTGAAAACCTTTTCAAATATTACAATATTATAGATGTTTAGAAAAACCTACCTGAACACAGAATAAGAATACATAACGATTGGGGCACTATTTTATAAAAAGATTTCACACCACCAGATTAAAACAATTTCTTAATAATAACATGAATAATAAGAATGATTTAGGAACCCCCTTTGGTGTTGAATCCCAAAAAACATTATTATTTTGAATCAAAAATATAATTTACTGAATTATTATTAAATGCATTAGTGATACAATGTCTTTCAGTCCGTGGTCCCCGTTTATTAAAATGTAGGTTTTTTCTTAGAGAGATGGATTATTTTACTTTGTATTGAAACAGTTTCCGGTGTGTGTATGTGTGCTGTGAGCGTGTATTTATGTGCGGAGACGCAGCGCGGTGCCGCACATTGCGCTCAGCTCAGGACGGAACAGCAGAGACCATATCGCACCACAGAACCTGTCAATATGAAGAGGGCTGCTGTGTTCACCTTCGTAGTCTGCTGGGCTGTCTCAGGTAACACTCTTTATTTAACTTAATCAGAATAAAAATAAGAGTAAATCAATATGAATGAAGTGTGTTGTAATGCATGTGGGTTGCAGCACGCAGTGACCTGAGTCAATACTTGGGTGTTATACTTTATAGCAAGCAGCCATTATGTTAGGCTATTGTTTGTATCACACTATGAGAGTGGTTTGATGATTTCTTTATTTGGAGTAGAAGTATTTATCCCGACCACGGATAAACGGGAGAAGATTGAGATGGTATTTATCATTTCTGAGACCTTTCTGTGACTTCCTGCATTGTTTAGAGAACAGAGTTTCCGCAGTCTTTCGTTCAGGTCTGAGTCACATGTCAGCTGGCAGAGCAGGGCTGCTTTTTCCACAAGTATCAATCTGCGAGTTTATTTTGATGGGGTCTACCAATACAATGCAATTAAGTCAAATCATTTAAAAATATTAAACCATATGGTCTAGAAATGTGTTTTTCGAAAAAGAATATCCCTTTTGTTCACTTAATGCTCATATGTGACTTGAGCTCATATTTATTATTTTATGCCTGCTTGAATCTATATTCATCATCAATGTTCAAGCTCCGCACAATTATTATAATGAAAGTTAAAATCTAACACTTTTTAAAGGCATCGATCTGTGTTTCCTAGTCTCCTGTTCTATCTAAATCCTAAAATTGGACAATTCAATGACCATGGCCTGACCCTGCGGAGCAGATGTGTCCTTATCGCAACGTGTTATTAGTGTGTAGTGTTCTTCATTCTGCCGATACCAGATGTGATCAAATGTCAGTCTGCTGGTTTTAGTATGTTTGTTTAAAGAAATAAGCTGCTCACAGTTCAAAGATCAGTATCTACTCAACAACCATTACAGCTGCACTAATAGATATTCATTTGGGTTTAATGTACCCACTTATCACTTCCTGCTCAGCAACAAACAGCAGAGAGACGCAGTTCACAAGTAGCTGGTGAAACATATGTGGCAGCTAAAGAGACAAGGGTTCTTCTTATGAGTTGGTGGACACCAAAATAAAGCTAAAAGGAGAACATTGGACTCATTTAGTGGGTTGACTTCAAATGATTTATTATGTTGCTCTGAGCCTGCTAGATGTGCAAATAGGTATTTACTAGCTTACCCTAGCCAAGCCAGACTAACTTGTATTAAAGCTTAAAGCATGTTGGATAGATGATGTGTTTTCAGCTTATTCTTAACTTATTTAAAATAATAAATTAATGACCATTGACGTTTGTCTCTGCCTTTTTGTCTGAAGCGCTGTCATTGGCTGAAGTTGGAATTAATCCCATACCGGCAGCAACTGTGTCCGATCCACATGAGTTTAAGAACAGCTCAAAAACAACCACCACACCAACCACCAAACCAACCACCACACCAACCACCAAACCAACCACCACACCAACCACCAAACCAACCACCACACCAACCACCAAACCAACCACCAAACCAACCACCACACCAACCACCAAACCAACCACCACACCAACCACCAAACCAACCACCAAACCAACCACCAAACCAACCACCACACCAACCACCAAACCAACCACCACACCAACCACCAAACCAACCACCACACCAACCACCAAACCAACCACCAAACCAACCACCACACCAACCACCAAACCGACCACCAAACCGACCACCAAACCGACCACCACACCGACCACCAAACCGACCACCACACCGACCACCACACCGACCACCAAACCGACCACCACACCGACCACCACACCGACCACCACACCGACCATCAAACCGACCACCAAACCGACCACCAAACCGACCACCACACCAACCACCAAACCAACCACCACACCAACTACCACCCCAGCTCCTCCTAAACCCACTCCTCCCCCCACCAACTTGACTGTAGGCAACTACAACCTGACAGACAAATCTGGCATGTTCCTGAGAGCTCAGATGGCAGTACTGATCCGACTGGCTACACCAAAGGTACAGTTCATTAGTCACCATAGACACAACAAGAGCCCCGGAGTACACTGAAAAAACTGAACCGTTGACTTTAATTACATATATTATGTCAACAAATTTGACATAATACATTTAAGTGACATAATTTATTTGAATCGTGATTAAAGCACTGAAGCTTTTGAGCAGACTGTACCAGTGAAAGCAATAATATTAAGTAGTACCTATTTAAATGTAATATTTTTGCTTTCAACTAACCTCATACAGTTATGTGAAATCTGTTGACATAATATATTTCATAAAAGTCAACATTTCAGTTTTTTCAATGTAGTTAGTTTAAAGGCCTCATTTTCTTTTAGTAGATTGTAATTGTTCACCATGCAATCAAGATTTTTTAAGCCATTTAAGAATTTGTCAACATGGATAGAAGTTTCTTCCTGATCCCCTGACTCAGCCTTTAGCGATGAAATTGTCAGCATCTTATTTTCAGGAGTTAAGAAAATGTTGCCATGAAAACGTTTTGATTTCCTCATTATAGTGCAATTGAGGAAAGGTTAGATGTGACTCATCTTTGTGTCATATGACAATTGTTAATTCAACATGACAATGAAATGTTGTTTCTCTAAAGATAACTAGTTCATCTGGAAAACTCCCCACAAGGTGCTCCTTCCATTGCCTGATTTTTCTCTTGTTTATCTTTCAGGCCAATGGAACCTTCATCGTTCAACCAAAAATGACCAAAGCAACTGGAAGTTGTTCGGCAAAATACGCAACCCTTAACCTTACCTTCACAGAGGGCTTCATCTACTTCAGGTTCAACAAGGTACTTTAGTGGATTTGAACAAATGTAGTGGATTTGTCATAAGTATGGAAGTATAATGCTATGAGCTGTCAATATGGAAAAAACAATGTAAGAACCATATGCTGTAATTGAATTTGTTCACACTGATTTGGCAAGCTTACTTAAAATCTTCAGCATATAAATACTGTTTAATCTTTGATGAATAACAAGTGGATTCACAGGTACATTTTAAGAACTGAAATCTGAGAAATGTTAATTAAAAAAAAAAGGAAGTATGTTGACAGGCTTGTTCTGGGAGCTTGTGACAGGGCGTGCCTCACTCGCTCACTCCTCAGCGCTGGGTGATTCAGTCAAAGATTTTGCAGTCGACTAAAAATATTTAAATACCACCAATTACGCTTTCTCAGAGTTCAAGGTCAGTTATCCTAAAAGTTGATTCATTTTCAGTAATTGATTTATCATCTAGTTGTTTAGCTGATGTGCTCATTGAGTTTTTATATGTATTTGAACCATTATTGAACCTATTTAGGTTTAACTCTGAACAATTGTCCGCTATTTAAAGTTATGAACTTAAAAACTTTCATTTTTTGGTACACAATTAAATGTATTATGTAAAAAGATTACACATAATTTAATGAAGTCAGTAAAAATTATTTTTTATTTAAACCTAATATTAGTTTACTAATAAAGTCAACCTTCAAATTGTGTCAGTGAATTCATAGAACTACAGTAAGTATAGTACAGCAGTATACTTTCTGAAACAACCTTCCTCTACCTGTTTTGAGCTTTAAAAACATTTCTGTTCTTCAACATCCTGTAAAATAACCCAGCCCCACAAACAAGTCAACATGCTTGCACTATAGATAAAGTGCAGCACAGAAGACAATAGAGCCTGCCAAAAAAGGATCATCCTGTTTGTTCATAAACACGTCTTTTCTTTCCTCAGAGTGCTTCTGAAGTCTTCGTCGATGAACTGTCTTTCAGCCTCTACTACCCCTTCGCCAAAGACGGTGAGTTGGGAATACTCTGTACACTTATTTGTGACTCTAAATAGGAGTAACTGTCATTTTATTGAGTAAACTTTAGACTAATCAGGTCACTGCATGTACACTGATATTTCAGCTGCAGGTGGGGGTTGTGAAAGGCTGGCAAATATGAACCAGAGCCAACAACTCCCTTGTTTGCATGTGTGTCTGTTCAACTAGATACGAATATTGTCTTTGTAATTATTTTAAGCATGTGATTCTGGTAACAACCAACCTACTTTCAGCACAATGCAGTCAAACAAGTTTGGCTCCATATCTGAACATCGGCGTTTGTTGTTGTTGAAATTGTTTTTATTTCCTGAATGCATCTGAGAATTGTTTTTCTCTTACTGTTGCAGATAAAACCACGTACACTGCCAGTAACAAGTCGCTGCGTCTCTTCCCTGCCAATATCGGACACTCCTACTCCTGCACGCATGAATCAATCGACCTGGGGAGTGGACTGGTCCTGGAGGTCAATCAAGACCGGATGCAGGCCTACAATCTGACCAAGAGCAGCGATTTTGGCCTGCGTAAGTGTCTTATCAATACAATATGTTGCCCACTTGTCATGGCTCCATAATCACATTGGTAGCCTAGCACAGCGGTTCCCAACCTGTAATAATTTGCAAAACATTCTGATTTGTGTAAAAACATTCCATTATTAAGATTTTTTTTATTTATTTGAACCTCTTTTCCTTTCTCTTTCTTGATCCTCCTTAGCAACGGTCATTACAGTCCTTGACAGCGGTCTGTACTACTGGATTAACCACATGTCACATGTTCTGAATTGACCAATCAGAACTTTATTTAGCCTCCATATTGTTTATGGTTGAATGTGGGACACAAAACCTTTTTTGATTCTTAAGTGGGCCCTGAGTTGAAAAAGGTTGGGAACCGCTGGCCTAGCATCTAATTCATGCTGCAACGTTTCACATTCAATGCCCAATCGCTCTCAGCATGTACTTACAGTAATTTAGAGTGAACAGTATAAAACAACATCAACTCATATTGATTTTGTTCTACTCTTGCTAAGCTTATGGAAGTCTGGAGGCGGCCAATATCTACATCAAATAATCTTAATACATTAATTATATTATAATTACTATTGTGTGAATTTAAATTGAACACTGTGGACAAATATTTGTCAGTGTACTCTTGAGCATAGCACTACCATAATGGTAAAGACTTTGTACACTTAGGACATTTTTCATTGTCATTTTCAAACTGTGAGGCAATTTGCAAACTAAACTTAAAAAGGAAATTGCAAACAGCCTTTTTTGTTGATTTGAGCAATCAAATTAAAATTGCATATTTATGGTCATCATGTTTCACTTTGAAACATCTCACAAAAGTGCATTGTGAATTTTTTTTAAATATAAGCGTTTATTCTCAATTTGATTTTGTTATTATTTCCAAACTTGAACATTTGGATTCAAGCATTTCAAGATTTGTGGTATGATGTCATTATGTTGGCAGTGTTAGACTGCCATACAGAGTAAGTATATCAGTAAAGTATACAATTTAAGACTTCATTGATTGACTGACTTCTCATGATGTTCACTGTGTGTGTGTGTGTGTGTGTGTGTGTGTGTGTGTGTGTGTGTGTGTGTGTGTGTGTGTGTGTGTGTGTGTGTGTGTGTGTGTGTGTGTGTGTGTGTGTGTGTGTGTGTGTGTGTGTGTGTGTGTGTGTGTGTGTTCCAGCCGACCCCTGTGCTGTTGACAAGTCTGACTACCGCGTTGCCATCGCTGTGGGGGTGACATTGCTGATTCTCATCATCATCGTGTTGGTGGCCTACCTGCTGGGCCGCAGGAGGAAGACTGGTGGCTACCAGCCTCTGTGAGGAGGCACTTCTGTCAGAGGTCACTCAGAGGTCACTCCCATTATAGACAAAAGTCAGTGAGGCTGGGGTCTTTGTAAAGGGGATAAAGGGCACTTCCACTAAAGCCTATCGGGTCATTATTCAGTTATTTTATGTCTTGGTTTAGCTTATTTACAGTTAATAACAGTGTTTTAACTAAAGTCCTGAGTACGGAGGCTGGAGTGTGTCACAGCAATAATTGTAGACTTATTTTCTATCAAACTCATACAATCAAAGTAAAATAAACACTTAAAAAAGGGAATTTACTAAATAATCCATCTATTATGTCTTTAAATGCTGTATTAATAATTTAATTTAAAGTTTTCAAATCTTAAAACACATTTGAATTCAGGTCAGTAATTCAAATACAATGCAATACATAAACAAAAACAGTGTCTGAAGAAGCATTGTTATATTGGGAGACTACAAATGATGATGCTAATAATGACACATCTATACAGACTGACACCTTCATAGAAACTGACCACAGTCTCATTAAATCAGTTCAGGTCACTCCCCCGCAGACAGCAGGTATCAGTGGTCCGCACTGGGGTAATGATGTCACTCTTTATCAGACTACACACTTTGAAGGGACATTGACAAATAGGTCAGATGTTAACTTATCTTCTATCTTAAACTAATTCAGCTTGCTTACACGAGGAAACACACGATAACGTTAATTTGTATTAATTTGTTAAGGTTTATTTGGAAATATTTTGTCATTCCTTTGTTTGTTTTTTTAAATCAGGGACTAAATGTTTTTAAAGGGAAGTCCTCCAATCATTTACGTCACGTGATTATACTAACTGCTTGATTAATAGGCACAAAGGGAAAATTAGAGGGATGTTTACCAGGAATGTTTTAACCCCATAATAATTGCACTGATTACTGTCACAACTTCATTGCCTTTGTCTATTTTCATACAATATGTAGTTGATGCTGTCTTTTACATAAATGCGTGGATGGATGGTCTGTGTGGTAAAGTAATGAGTCTGTCTTTTGAAGTACACATTCATCATTCATCACATCTCTGGAAGCCAGTCTACTTCTACACACCATACTAGAGGAATACATAGAGGAATAGTTTGACTTTTGGGAAATAGGCTTATCGCTTCTCTGATATTCCAGACTTTATGCTACGCTAAGCTAATGTTCACTTGTGCTCTAGCTCCACATAAATATGTACAGACATCTAACTCCCAATGAAAAGAGCAAATAAGCATAATTCCCATAATATCCACCTGATGCTTTAAATCTGCAGAACTGACAACAACAAAAATGATACTGCTGAGAAAACAATCCCACCACAATGTGCGTTTAGTTGCTGACATGGAGCTTTCTTCTTGTCACATGATCTTCTTCCTTTTTACTTCAAACACAAACATCTACAATTCAGTGACAACACAGCAAACTCCATCTGCAGATGAAGGTCATGTGATGTGATCAGAAGCCCAGAGCAGATACTAAATAATCCTTATGGTAAGATTATTTTCTGTATCGTCTCCAAGATCAACAGTTAAGTATTATGATGCAGAATTGCAATGTATGTACACAGGTATAATACAATCCCCAAATTCGAATCACTAAGTCTAAGCTTCATTTTAAAGGACAATTCATCCATATAATAAAGGGACATTTTTTCTCCCTTCCTCTGTCTACCTATAGCCAGGTGGTTTCAGTTGTATGCACTCAAGTCTTGAGATATTTGCTTCTAAAACGTCTGCTTCCAATTTAACACAATTAAGGTAAACAGAATTTCATTGGTGTGCCTCAAAGCATTGAAAAGGGACGTTTGAATAGTAAATCGTGGCTCATGTTTTTCCAGAATCTGGATTGCATAGGGTGACTAGGACATTGACAACCCGTACGTTTCTCAAATGTCATTTTTCAATGCTGTGTTATTCTGGAGTGGAAGCAGACATTTCAGAGGCAGCTTTCTCAAAACCTGGATAAAAAAAACGAAAAGTATCTGGTCAGATGAGAACATGTTTGACCCTTGAAATGTTACTAAAAGTAGGCCAAGCTTATTTGAATAATACTTTGGAAAGGAGCAGAGGCTTGGCGGCTGTGGTGTGTGTCATCCTGTCCGTCCCTGTGTTAATATCTCAGTCACGGTCAGCTTCAGATAAAAGAGACGGGATGAAGATCTGCTGCTCACAGCTGCAGTTCCAGGTTTGCCTATCAGGTGATGCTCTGAAGACAGGATGAGAACTGAAATGAGGGACGTTGCTGCATGTAGTTTATCCAGTATGTGAGCACTTTTACCTGTTGTTAACTTCCTGTGCCAATAAATACTGATGTATTTCTAAGTGTGTGTGTTTTCTGTAAGTCTTTGCCACTTTGTATAGTACACCAACCCTACTTAGAATAATTCATTCTTTCCTCAGCAGATACCTTATACCTTCTGCTTTTTACTCTTTAGATAATTCACTCTGCTACCTTCTTAAAGTATTTGTCGTTGGTTATGAATAGAGATGGATAGAAACGTTACTTTGACATGGGGGTGAGTTATCAAGAAAAGTGTTACAATTGCTTTGCTAGTGACTGGTTGTCATACATAATGTAATGTGTACTTGTAAAGCGCTTTGAGCACCTGTAAAAGCGCTCTAATCAAAAATGTAATGCATTATTATTATTATTATTATTATATATGAAAATGACCCTACAGAAACACAAAGTGACTAAAGCAGACCAAAGCAACTGAAAGAGATGCTAAACAAACAGAACAAGACACACAATGAATGAGGACACACAACACAGGTACACATAGAACAAAACAGGACACAGTGACACAGGACCAGTACAAGGGAATACAGAATGACCACACTGAGACACAACACAACTGGGAGACACAAAACCACAGAGAGATGAAAAGAAGAACAGAAAGACGCAATACACCTGCCTGTGTGTCCTGCTCTACGAAGGACAGGATGGGCTTTTAACATGAGACATAAATAACAGCTATAAGGTCTGTACCCAGGAACCCAATGTATCATAACCTGCCAACAAAGGTCTGAGATGTATTTTATTATTTGAAAAATTCACATCCAGTTCTTACAAAAATAAATTACAAATCAGAAACAGATAAGACATCAAATAAACAATAATAAAACAAATTATATTAAAGGGCTAGGGCTTTTTATGTCAATCATATTCTTCTATTATATTGAGCAATTTAGCTGCTAACACATTTATCATATTAAGGATTTTTATAAAGGTAAGAAAGTCATTATGAAATACACAACACTTAAGGATAAAGATAGTGTTAACTAAAAAGTAACCTTTGCAACTGTCCAAGAAAAGAGATAAATAATTCTAATAGGTTTGCTGTCCAAAACCCTTTGGGTATAGCCAGTGATGTACATGAAGCCACGAATCATTTGGAATACATTTATCAGAAAAAAGGTGATACATTTTTATAAAAACTCAGGTTAGTACTTTAGTAAACAAGCTGTGTTTGATTGACAGCTTTGGGGAGACCTGTAGAGCCAGACGAGGGGCGGGATTCGAAAAACCGCGGTGAAGTTAGTTTGAGGTTGGATATTCGACAGACACCTCCTCCTGCAGTTTAAGATAAGATAAGATGAGATAGTACTTTATTGATCCCAATTTGGACATTTTTGTGTTGCAGCAGCATACAAAGACATGGCATTGTACGATAAAAATTAAAAGACAAGAAATAAACAAGAAAGTAGAAAATATACATGTTGAATTTACAAATTAACAATAACAAGATATACAGCAAGAGATTATATATACATAAGTATTTGACATAGGGAATATTAAATATTAAACTGAATATAAAAATGTAAATGTACAGCGAAGAGAACAACTATGGAGCAGATTGTTCTCTTCCAGCCAGAGGTGATTTGTTGTACAGAGTTATTACAGTGCAGGAATGTTGTCCTGTATTGGTCCTTGTGACAGCAGAGCTGCAGCAGTCTGTTGGAGAAGGAGCTCCGCTGTCTGTCCTGCAGGTGGAGAGGGGGGTGGGGTTATCTGTCTGTCCAGCTGCAGGTGGAGAGGGGGGTGGGGTTATCTGTCTGTCCTGCTGCAGGTGGAGAGGGGGGTGGGGTCATCTGTCTGTCCAGCTGCAGGTGGAGAGGGGGGTGGGGTTATCTGTCTGTCCAGCTGCAGGTGGAGAGGGGGGTGGGGTCATCTGTCTGTCCTGCTGCAGGTGGAGAGGGGGGGTGGGGTTATCTGTCTGTCCTGCTGCAGGTGGAGAGGGGGGTGGGGTTATCTGTCTGTCCAGCTGCAGGTGGAGAGGGGGGTGGGGTTATCTGTCTGTCCAGCTGCAGGTGGAGAGGGGGGTGGGGTCATCTGTCTGTCCTGCTGCAGGTGGAGAGGGGGGTGGGGTTATCTGTCTGTCCAGCTGCAGGTGGAGAGGGGGGTGGGATTATCTGTCTGTCCAGCTGCAGGTGGAGAGGGGGTGTGGGGTTATCTGTCTGTTCAATAGATGTCATGTGGCCTAATAACTTCAGATCACTTTCCAAAACGAATAATAGTCTGTACACAGCAGACAGACATATATATTTTGGTACATCTTTTTTGTTTGTATAATTCTATTTTGTACAGGATGAGTGGGGGTAAAATGACATTACATTCAAGATTTTAACATGACACAGAGAAAAAATAATTATCACCAACAAATACAAAAATGAGATGGCATTGACATTTTAAAGGGTATATGAAAATGAAAATATAAACATATAAGAGAACAACAGATTTAATGAAATGGTTGTCGTTCAATTATATTTCATCCCCACTCTTGTTTTCAAAGCAAACAAACAAACAATGACAAAACCTTCCCCCCTCCCACATGCCTCCCTTCCCAAACTGACGCAAACACACACACACACACACACACACACACACACACACACACACACACACACACACACACACACACACACACACACACACACACACACAAACACACACACGCTTGAGATTTTTAAGTGTTACTCAATATGTTTGGATTTAGGGTGGTCCTGTGGCTCATTTCGTCTAGAGCTTCGTATATTTTGTTCCATAATATGTTGAATTGTTTTTCCTTGTTACTGTCTATTGATATTGTTTTTCATGTTCAAATAATATTTTATTAATATTTCCATTTCCATTTGTAAATGTGTGTTTCCAAGTAGGTGCTGTCAGGATTCTCATGTTATGTCACGGTTGTAGTTTTGTATGTCTGGTTATGGGTGTTTTCCTCTTGGTATATTGTCTGGTCCTTTTCCCTGTGTTTTTCCTCCTGTCATTAGTTTCCCTGGTGTGTCTAGTTGTCTGATTGTGTTCACCTGTGGCCCTTGTGTTTCTCCTCCCCTGCCCGGCTGTTTCTCGTCTTGCTATTACCCCTCCCTGTATTTAGTCTTGTCTCTTCCTGTGTTCAGTGTTGGTTCGTCTTTTGTTTGTGACTGAGTTCACTGGTGAGTGTTTTGTTTTGTCCAAGTTATTATTTTATCATTGAAATAAAGGCAATATTAGTGTAATCTGCATTTGGGTCCTGCTTGCTTCACCCACCGTAACAGTACGAACCAACCAAGGATGGGCCCAGCAGATCCTTTTGAGCTGGAATTACTCAGTTTTTCCTTTTCTTTGGCTGGCTGCTCTGATAAGTGGAGGGGAGAGTCTGGAGTTCAGCAGCGAGAGGCTGCTCTGGCTGAGGCGCACCAGATGGCTATGGAGAAACCTGGTTTAGTGAAATTCTTACCTGACTGGATTTTGGATTTCCTCTCGGTGTGTGATTCCCGGCCTGCTAGCCCCAGGCATGCTAGCTCCCTGCCTCCCAATTCCCAACCTGGCACCATACGCCTCAGTGGGTTCCTGCTCCTGTCCAGGAGTCGTGTTCTGGAACTCGTCTGGCTTTTGGAGGTCCACGGAGCCTTCAGGCAGCTTCTAAGAGAAGGAGTCGCAAGTCCAGGCTAGCAGCCCGAGCCCCAAGAGCCATGATTCCGGTCACAGTTCTGGCCCCAGGGGCCATGGTTCCGGCCCCAGCAGCCATGGTTCCGTGCTCCAGTACCATCCCACACAGCCATGGTTCCGTGTTCCGGTTCCGTGCCCAGCAGCCATGGTTCCGGCTACAGAACCGGCCCACACAGCCATGGTCCCAGCCCCAGTCCTGGCCCCAGCAGCCATGGTTCCGGCCCCAGCAGCCATGGTTCCGGCCCCAGCAGCCATGGTCCCGACTCCAGTTTCGGCTCCAGGACTGGCTTACCGGCCGACGCCAGCTCCCCGAGTCCTGTCGGCGTACCGGCCCGACTCCAGCACCTCGTCTCCTGTTGGCTCTCCAGCCGACGCCAGCTCCCCGTGTCCTGTCGGCGTACCGGCAGACACAAGTCCCCTCTCAAGTCCCCTCTCAAGTCCCCTCTCAAGTCCCCTCTCGGGTCCCCTCTCGAGATCCCTCTCAAGTCACCTCTCAAGTTCCCTCTCAAGCCCTCTCTCGAGTCCCAACTCAAGTCCCTACTCAAGTGCCGTTGGAGGTTCCGCTGGGGGTCCTGCCAACTCTATGTCCTGTCCCGTTGGGGGTCCCGCCGACTGCTCTTCTGCCGGGGGTCCTGCCAACCCTGTGTCCTGTGCCGTTGGAGGCCCCGCCGTCTACTCTTCTGCTGGGGGTCCTGCCAACCCTATGTCCTGTGCCGTTGGAGGTTCCGCTGGGGGTCCTGCCAACTCTATGTCCTGTCCCGTTGGGGGACCCGCCGACTACTCTTCTGCCGGGGGTCCTGCCAGCCCTGTGTCCTGTCCTGTTCGGGGTCCCGCCGACTACTCTTCTGCCGGGGGTTCTGCCAACCCTATGTCCTGTGCCGTTGGAGGTTCCGCCGACTACTCTCCTGCCGGGGTCCTGTCAACCCTATGTCCTGTGCCGTTGGAGGTCCCGCCGACTACTCTCCCTGCCGGGGGTCCTGCCAACCCTGTGTCCTGTCCCGTTGGGGGTCCCGCCGCCGACTCTTCTGCCGGGGGTCCTGCCAACCCTATGTCCTGTGCCGTTGGAGGTTCCGCTGGGGTTCCTGCCAGCTCCATGTCCTGTCCCGTTGGGGGTCCCGCCGACTACTCTTCTGCCGGGGGTTCTGCCAATCCCATGTCCTGTTCCGTTGGAGGACCCGCTGAGAGTCCTGCCAATCCCATGTCTTGTTCCGTTGGAGGTCCCGCCATCACCTGTCTCGCTGGGGGTACTGCCAACTCCTGGTCCTCTTCCGTGAGGAATCCTGCCGAAGCCTGTCCCACCGGCTCCGGTTCCTGTCCGGCCGACACCGGGTCCTGCCCGGCCTCTGGAGATGTCCCATCAGCGCCTTCCTGCCCGGCCTCCGGAGCTGTCTGGTCTTCGCCCTCGAGCCTGGCCCCCTGAGAGCCGCGGTCTTCGCCCTCAAGCCCGGCCCCCTGAGAGCCGCGGTCTTCGCCCTCGAGCCCGGCCCCCTGAGAGCCGAGGTCTTCACTCTTCGAGCCCGGCCCCCTGACTTTCCCGGCCGTGGTCCTCGCCCTCGGGCCCGGCCCCCTGACTCTTCCTGCCGCTGCCTTCGCCCTCATGCTTGGCCCCCTGAGTTTGCCCGCTGTGGCCTTCGCCCCCCCATGGTCTCTTGCTCCCGGGCCGTCCGCCCGAGACCCCCACCATAGACTCTGCCTTGCCCCCGGGCCGTCCGCCCGAGACCCCCACCATGGACTCTGCCTTGCCCCCGGGCCGTCCGCCCGAGATCCCTTCCGGGTCCTCCGCTGTGCTCCTGGGCTGTCAGCCCAAAACCCGTCCTCCAGACCCCCTCCACCCACCCTGGTGGCCCTAGTTTTGTGGCCACCTAGTTTTCTCCTCCCCTCCCCTTTTTGTGTACTTTCGGGTTAATAATGTGGCCTTTTTGGCAGATTAACTAAAGGTGTGCGGCTGCTGTGGTGGGGAAAGATGAGGCTGAACATACAATGGGCTTTAATGGAGACATGTTGAAAGTTGTTGTCACTTCATGCCCTCAAGAGGCATTTTGTTTAATTATTTTTGCTTAATTTGTTTTTATCTTTCAAGCTACGAGATGTTTTCCTACGTTTGTCATGAAGAATTATGTCTCAGGAATGTAGGGTTTGGGAATTATGGCAGGTTTAAAAGAAAATATGAAGGCAAAATTAATCTGTCCTCCACTCTAGCTGTGACATCACGCACTCTAAAATCAGAATCAGATTTAAAAGTTGTGTTACATGAATAATGTCAGAAAGAACATTTTCATTTCATTTCATTTCAAACCTTTATTTATCCAGGTTTTAAAGTTGGAATGAGGTTTCTGAGTGAAAGTATTAATGAACAGTTAGCAGTTGAAGTCGCATGAAGATTGTTCAAGTCTGAAGAGTTTCTCCATTGACTTCCATGTTAAAATATGATGAATTATGGGATGTATCTCTGGAATTATGAAAGTTATGAATAAGAAAAGTAATAGCCATCAATTCCCGACTGAGCTGAACGTTTTGATGTTTGAACGGAGTTTCTGCGATTTGATATGTGGGAGAAGAAGAGGTGCAAAATAACCAGGTGGAATAATAAATAATTTTGTGCGTAGCATAACAGATAGTGGGAATGCTGATAGCATTCCCACTAAAATATCATTTAAAACTGGAGATATTAAAAAATATGCATAAATAAATGTTAACTAGGTAAAAATGATCAACAAAAATGAAATAAGTTACATGTATTTGTTATTGGCTATGGTAGGTTGTTGGTTATGTTCACATACTTATTTGATTATTAAAATGTAAACCGATCTTTTTCATATGGGTGTTTTAGAGTTGTACTCCCTATATCTGGTCTCTAGTAATTCTACTCAAAGTGCACCAGATTGAAGCATTTTACTTTAAAATGTTAAAACAAATCTTTCCGGGGGGGGCAGACCCCCGGACCCCCCTAGAGGATGTGACGTCCACTCCCCAATTAAAGCATGTTCATATACTAATGAATACATTTGAAACCTTCTTTATGTACATAACCAACATGTCAATACGTTTCAGTGTTTGTAGTGTATTGGTCTTTTGTAGAGATTTTTCATTTATTTTTTATATATTCTATTGAGTATTGCTTGGGGGGCACCAAATCATAATCTCGCCTAGGGCACTAAAGTGTCTAGGGCCGGCTCTGATCCCGGATATAATCAGCTGATATGTGTCTGAGGGGAGTCTTGATGCAGAGCCAGGAGGGAGGGACTCGAACTCCCAAAAAGCATCAGTCCGAGTTGTTGCAAAACGTCCGATCTGCAGCCTGGAACTTCGAAAACACGTTTAAAAGTGGAAGTGAAGGTGGATACCAGGACCATGGCCGGTAAAAGCACGCTTTCTGTTGTCACATTGTTTACTGGCGTTTAGCTAACACGGAGGAAATACCGTTATTGTGTTTGTGATGCAATCCAGATGCTTTCTGCTTTTAATACTGCGGCTCACTTCCGCTACACACGCACCCGCAACAGACGCACTTCTTCTGCTTCCCGATCTACTTTTCCTGCACTTTGTTACTTTATAAGGAGAGTAAGATACCTGTGTCTTTTTCAGAGGAAGCATCAGTTGTGGAGGAGGGTCTCCCCCCCTCTCAGACCCCCCTGGTGTCAGTCAGCTTCGAGAGGAACGTCAACTGGAAACAGAAGTACCTGGAGGCTGAGCCCAAAGCTCTGGGGGTACTGTGTGTGTGTGTGTGTGTGTGTGTGTGTGTGTGTGTGTGTGTGTGTGTGTGTGTGTGTGTGTGTGTGTGTGTGTGTGTGTGTGTGTGTGTGTGTGTGTGTGTGTGTGTGTGGTGTGTGGTGTGTGTGTGTGTGTGTGTGTGTGTGTGTGTGTGTGTGTGTGTGTGTGTGTGTGTGTGTGTGTGTGTGTGTGTGTGTGTGTGTGTCAGACAGAAGTACCAATACATTATTATAAGCAAAGTGTACTTACGGTTTAAAAAGTAAAAGTATTCATTATGCAGAAAATGTCTTTATGTGTGTATATCATTATATTTATATATGTGACCTTTCTAAATAATATTTTTGCATCAAGTAGCATTTTACTGTTGTAGACTAACACAGTTCTGATTGACTTTAAAATGACTTTAAAATATTTTAATAATTTGACTTAAAAAGTTAGTCGACTAGTTTAATGTTTAGAGATGCATTGTTAAAAGTACCTAAAGCTGTTAAATAAATGTAGTGGAGTAAAATGACAGTATTTACCTCTTAAATGTATTCGAGGTATTAAGTAGCATGAAATGGAAATACTCAAGTAAAGTACCTCAAAATTGTACTTAAGTACAGTTCCTAAGTAATTGTACTTAGTTACTTCCCACCTCTGCTCTACAGAGCCTGAGCTTGTCATCTTAAGATGTTCTCTCTGTTCTCCAGATCACTCAGATCGGCCTCAGTCTGTTTCAGATCATCAGCTCGGTGCTGTTCATGTCCAAAGGCCTGAGTGTTACTCCCACTGGCATACCGGTCATCATCTTATCTCTACTGGTAAGCATATCCAGAACTTTTAATATTCATTCCTCATTAGCAGAACACAAGATGGAGCAGTTATTATTTATTTATTATTTGATTTATCTTTGTCGTGGCTTGTTCATGACTGTAAATGTATTTGAAGTGATTTTATAAAATATTTTTGTTGCGTTAGTTGTCTTTTGTAAAGCCCATTGAATTCCACCATGTTGTTTTACATGTTCTATGTGTAGGGGGGCCTAAGGTGCCAATTATAACACTGCTGCAGAGTGATTGAAGGTTAGCGTGCTCACATGATTCCTGTTCTGTTCACAGGTGTTAATAGCTGGGAGTTTGACCATAGCAGCACAGAACCTGCATCTCCCAACGGTGAGTTACCGGCTGGACACTAATATCTCTCAAATCTCACAGGATCACCAATTATATATGAGCCACATAATAACTAGTACCAAACACAAATATCCAGGCGTACTTGCTTTAATATACAATGGAACATGTCAAAATGTCTTGTCATAGGAATTTAGGACTAGTTTGCACTTTTATACAATCCACAAAAACAGAACTGATCAGTCACTTCCTCTATAGGAGCAGTTGGATTTGTCAGCCATTTTGCTCCTTCAACTGGTCGCACGCAGTGGAAGAAGGAACCATTTATTAAAGGATCAGTGCAGGGAAGCTAAACACCAGAGTGGCTGTGACTTAAAGGGGATGTATAATGAACATTTTCTGGTTCATACTTACAGTATATTTTGGGTTTCTAGTTGAACATTCTTTTTCTCACGTCTGGAACGCTCCGTTTTAGCGCCTGTCTCTTTAAGATAGGTCTGTATTCTACTGGCCTGCATGGGGAGTTATTTTACAGTTTAAGGATATGTTCTTACCTAAACATGCATTGAAAGATGATTTTTTTTGTGTGTGGAAATGTCCACTTTAAGAGACTACGGATAAGAGTGAAGTGGGTAATCCCAGTTGTGGCAATTGAAAACGTTAGTACACCTAGTACATTGGACAGTGGATTGAACAGGATTTGCTTTGCTGTTTTCATTTCCTAATTGAAATATCAAGTAATTCTCTGTTATTTTATCACGTCTGTAAATATCTTCTAAAACAAAGCAAACAGGTGTCATTTAAAACAAATGTTGTGTCTTGTATCTCGTGCTCTTCAGCTGAGGGCGTGTTTGGGGATGCAGATCGTGGCTGTCCCCGCCTCCATCACCAACATGATCTTCGCTCTGGTTAAAATGAATGATATACCCTACTTCTGCATGCAATACTACTATGACCAGAACTCCACCTCCAGAGAGTACTGCCATAACATAGAGGTGAGCTCTTATAAGATCCAGACTTTTAACTTAATACTTCATTTGAGTTGGATAATGAGACTCCTGTAAGTGGAATGCTTGTTTTTAGAACAACAAATATTTTCACATTCAAAGTTACTGAGTTTATTCTTTAATTGTTAGCGATTTTTTCAATGATATTTCTGTTTCTGAAATATTTAGCTTGTTACGTTTTAAGTGATTTTGTTACATTAGGTTCTGATTATACTATTATTATGAAAATGATGAATAGTTTTGATATGTTGCTGAAATAATAATAATAATACGCATTTCAAATTTCTGTGGAAGTCTAATCCTAGAAATGTACAATTTTTTTTATTTAGTATTCTTTATTCTGTTAAAGCATCATTTCTGCACATTTGCTGATCCCATTACAGGGAACGATTTCACACTTCTCTTCCGTGTGTGTTCTCATTAACGTTGCCCTGGTGACCATCTCCATCACTATGGCCGCCTACTGCTGCAAGGTGACCAACTGCTGCTCGCCAGCCCCCAAAATGGTGAGTCAACAACTCTCTGAACCACTGGTTTCATCATGGAGGTCCTCTGTGTTTGAATACTGCCTGAATACATACCAAACGACCAGAGAAATGAAGATGGAGGGCCTCCTATGAGGGTCATGTTCGGACCCTCATAGGAGAGGAATAAATGTGTTAGTTTTTGAGATACCTTTTAGAGAGGTAGAACAAAGCACAATGGTGTTTTCATTCCTTCAAGATGTCTAGTCTCTGAAATACACGGTTCTAAAAATATATTTTACTGCAAAATTAGTTTTATTGGTCCATGTTTGTATAATTTCCCTTACAAATAAAAAGTAAAACATGTAATCTTCTTTAAAAAGGATTGTGTCCACAAAAATGATCAGAATGTCACTAAATTAAGACTAGACATTCACAGGCATTGCACACATTCAAACAAAGCTTTCTTCATTACCGTTGAAATATATACACTTAAACACACACCAGTTATAGGCCGAAATGGAGAAGGAAATTGAAAAACCAATAGATAAGTAATACTTTTCTGACATTATTAAAGTAAGGAGGCCAGTCACCAAAAAATTTAATTTGTATACCAAAGACTGTTACTTTTTCCTAGAAATAGGTTATTTTACTATTAAACTTCACCCTATGCTGTCCGCAGCCCCTAACAGTAACTAGTGCCCCCAAACAACAAGGGGGTCCTGTGGGTGTAGATGTGGAGGGAGGTGCACAACCCATAGATCAACAGATATAATATAACTATGTGTTATACAAGCATCCATTTCAAAGACCAGTACATTACTATAGTAGCTTTGAACGCAGCAGGTGTTAACATTTGTTCTTGTTTGCCCCCCTCAGCCGGTGATCACGGTGCAGGCACCCCCCGCCCAGCTGTGAGGGGCAAACAGATGTTCAGCTACACACAAATGCTACAGAAAATGTAAAAGTGCACTAATCAACATTTTTGTATAACCAATGTATCAAATAACTATGTGAAATGTGAAAGGGGTTTGTTTGAGCAGCTTATGAGACAGTTGTTATGTTTAAAGACTTGGTGAGACCAAACCAGAGCTTAAAGGAGACCAGAGGCCTGTACTACGAAGCTGGATTTTGGCTTAGCTGGCTAACTTCAGGTAAAACTCTGGGTTTCCGGTCCTACGACGCTGGTTCTCTTTTTAGCGGGCTAGATCTCCATGGTAACTGATGCTGAACGGCTAACCTGCTCCGGAGCAGGTTAGGTTGCAGGCTAAGAGATCAACTCAGTGAAAGCACCAGACCATGCTCATAACCCGATCAAATGTAAAAGAAAATGTGTTCACAGCTTGGAATAAAAATAATGAATACATCTTGAAAAATGTACTTTTTAAAGTATCAAATTACATTATCACGCTTCTGCACATTTTTCATTTCATCTCTAATAATACAATTAATCTCAGTCTATTTTGATCTTTAAAATGCTACAGTAGTAACAACAATCAGAATACCTTTATTCATCCCATAGAGGGGAAATGTGCATTTGTTACAGCAAGAAAAGAGCCAAAGACAGCTTAATATTACCCAAGAAGCATGCATTAAAAAAATATTAAAGGTAGAAATGTTATTTTTAAGGGATAAATGCCTAAAATATATACAGAAAGATATTGAAGAAGTGGAAGTAACTCTGGCTGATCTCTAGCAATAGGAGGGAATTACATACTAATGGGAAATGCTCAAATGTAGCATAAGTAGATAAACGTCATGAAGTCGTAAACAGGTCTTCTAAAGTGTGCTAACATTAGCCACTATACGTTACTGCTCATACCAAGTAAGACTGTAGCAACAAACCCCTGAGTGTATTCAATTGATGTGTATTACTGCTTATCAGAGATGTGGACTCGAGTCACATGACTTGGACTCGAGTCACCAATTTGATGACTTGAGACTCGACTTGACAAAATCACAAAACACTTGCGACTCGACTTGGACTTGAAGACCAATGACTCGGGACTTGACTTGGAGTTGAACCTTCTGACTTGAGGTGACTTGATCATTTAATTCAGAGGTCTCCAACACGCCGATCGCGAGCTGCCGCTAGAAGAGAAGACTCCCGTCGGGGAGAAAAGAATCTTCAGCCGCTCCTACTCTTGCTGAGAATCCTTGCAGGCAGGGGCGGGTCTTTATTTAGCTGGGCCACCATGCGGCCAATCATATGCGAGGACACACTGGGATCATACCATTATGTGAAAGAAGGGTGGGCGGCACAGCAGGTGTAGTGGTACAGGCCATCTGCACAGAGCGACGGGGAGACGGATTTAAATGCAAGCGTGTCGGAAAAAGTCAAGAAATGAGCGAAAACCGAAAAAAGAAGCAGCATCTGGCTGCTTTTCAATGATATTGGAGAAAGCAAAGCTGAGTGCAGGATTTGTAAAATGAAAATAACCTTTTTTGGTTACCTTTATTTTGGTAACCACTCAGAGGTGGGAGAAGTTCAGATCTTGAGTACAAAAGTACCAGAGTGTAGGAATACTCGGTTACAATAAAAAAGTCCTGCATTCAAAATGTTACAAGTAAAAGTACAAAAGTATTGGCATCAATATATACTTAAAGTACCACCTGCAGAGGGATCTAGATGCAGGTGTTCTCTTCCCCATAGAGACCGCCTCGCTGCACATTATCCCTTGCATAAAGATAGATTGTGGGTCCCTTATAACATGTTGTACACAGTGGGAATACACATTCTGGTTACCTCAACATCAGGGATCTTATACATTAAACTCCTTCTGAATCAAACCGTCACGGTAGCCTTACCTTACTAATCCCTCTTAAATTAGAAAAACACACGTTACTTTACCAGCAGAGAGAAAATTGATTATTAAATTATTAATGTGACTAATAAAGAGCAATTTGATTATTAAGTATTATTCTGTTGATCGATGTCATTACATTTGGTGAAAAGCACATAATGACTTGTTTTGTCAAAGTTTAGGACTTGGACTTGACTTGAACTTGCCCATCCTGACTTGAGACTCGACTTGGACTTGAGCGCAAAGACTTGACTCGGACTTGCAAAACAATGACTTGGTCCCACCTCTGCTGCTTATTAACTCCACTTTTCTATAAGAGAAGGATTGTGTTTCTTCTTTAAGGTACAGTCATGCTCTAACATGATACAGCCAAGGTGAATAATACAAGACAAATAATGGGTGCTTACTATATAAGTACAATCACTAATCAATGCACATCAACGCTTTTCCTGAAAGTATTTTTATTCAGATTGTATGATTATAGCTACCTAGATAATGTTTGTCTTTTCTTACTGCAACTAACATGAATGAATAATAAATACAAAAACATGTAAAGAGGTTTGGCTGCTGTTCTTTCTTTGTGAAAGAGACATTGTGTATAGCGCGTAGTGTCAAAATGTACGTATTACCATTAACAGGTCCTCTTCCCGATTCAAGGTACCTTCCTTATTTGGACACAAAATGCGAAATCCCAAAGATCAGCTCATTTGAGAATTGGAAATGGTTATAGAGCCCACAGCAATGCATTTAGAGATACACATTGCCTACACATGTGACACTGATCAACAAAAACATGTATTTAAATAGAAATCTTTAGAAATGATCAGCACCCTTTAACATCTAACTAACATTACAACTTTATTAAAGGGGCCCTATTCTGCTCAATATCAGCTTCATGTAACATGTCTCCATGCTTTAGTGTGTGTGAGAGGAACTCCCTCTGAAGGGAACTCAGGGAGTTCAGCCTCTGCAGACCATTGACATGCACAGAAAGCTATAGCACACACTACAGGAGAGGGAGCACCCCAACAACATAACAGGGCCTGTGTATTTACTATAACTGCATAACCACAATCACTTTCAATCAACAGACCAGTGTCTTTAGTTTCAACTTGTCCCGCTTTATTACTTACTAATGTTTTAGGTCAAATCCTTTGTCACACAATGCATTAAAACTTTGATTTTTTTCCCACAAATACTGAATACATAAAAAATACATGGTACCTTGTGATTAAAATAAAAAAGATATATACAATTGGACATGGCAGGATCCTGGAGAGATTTGAATCTGTGCACATTGATACATGATTCTCTATGATCACAGTCCATTAAGAAGGGAGTGTTCAGACGTCGGGCTCCACTCCCTTATATTTGCAGTTCATCGGCCCAGTGGCTCTGCGGGAGATCAGGACAAATTAGTAAAGCAAAATCTACATTCACTTGGAATACATCAATTCTTAAAATGGTTCTTTAGCTATGGTTTATAGTAAAGAAGGTGACTGAAGATAATTTCCTTTGGTTTAAAATCTAAAAACAGCCACTTTAATATACAATTTGTTTAAAGTATTATAGCTAAAGGTACAAACACAGGGTATATGCAGGAATCCTGAAGTCAAATGTAAGACCTTTTAAGACCCTTTCCATACATTTTAAGACCTCATCTCCACTTGGAGTTTTAACCGGTTACCTTGGCGACACACTTTACCTCACATTTACTATACAGTATTGATTGTCCTTCCTCCTTATCTTCCAACCATTTGGACGCAGACTTGCATTTCCCCATAACAATGTTGTAATGGCATCAAGGGTTTCCTCTTGCCACTATAGAGCGGGGCTGACGACACGCAATCCAAAACAATAAGCAGCCGAAGGTTTTCAGTCAAAAAAATGTAATTTATTAACAAAAAAGTATTGACTTATATAGTCTCAAAATAACAAATCTTAAACAATATTTCTGCGATATACTTTCCTATATAAACTAAACTATACTTTGTTTGCAGTCCAATTTGCAACACCAATCTCTGTCTGCAATTTGCGGTCGAAAAACTGTTCCGCTCCCCGTCTCATCAGGTCTCCGAGCACACCGGCTGTCCTCAATTAAATACACACCGGAAGGTACACGGAAACAGATCATATTTCTGGTATAAAATTAACAATAATTTCATCAAAACATATTCACCATGGCAATATAAATCATTTTCCATCATTAAATCATTTATCAAATTATGAATCGAAATAATAACTTTGTGGCTCTAACATACCGGCCCCTAATTGTTGACGCAGTAGCAAAACAATTAATACATTATAATAGAGCCAAAAAACAAGCAGTTACTCAAAATGTAACTGTCACCAATATACAATCATTGTCATAGTTCACAGTCCAATGTTTGTGTTAGGTGTGTTTGCATGAGTTCAAGAGGAAAAGGGGGGGGCATGTGTGTGTGTGATACTGGGTGTCAGAGGTTACTAGCACATGACACCTTGTGTTCAATCAACTGCTTCCAGGAGCAGACAGAGCTTGTCAATTGGTCGCTGTAAGGTGCTACCCTTGGTTTTCACCAAGACACTTCGGACAAGCCCTTTGGACCCTGACAGTGTCTTTATCACCCGGCCCAGTTGCCAGGAATTTCTTGGTGCAGTGTTATCCACGATGACGACGAGATCATTGGGGCGAAGGTTCCGTTTGGGGTTGTGCCATTTGACTCGCTGTTGCATGATTGGGAGATATTCTCTTATCCATCTCCGCCAGAAGAGATCTGCGAGGTATTGTGCCTGTCTCCATCTCCTCCGTGAGTACAAGTCCTCCTTGTGAAAGAGCCCAGGTGGCATAATCGGTTTTGTCTTTAGCAGAAGGAGGTGATTTGGCGTGAGGGGTTCGAGATCGTTTGGGTCACTTGAAACTGTAGTCAATGGTCTGTCATTCATGATGCTCTCAACTTCGCACAAAGCTGTCTGTAGAGTCTCATCATCCAATCTCTGTTCTTTTAGAACGGAACACAGAATCTTGTTTACAGGTCTGATGAGCCTCTCCCAAACTCCACCATGGTGGGCTCCATGTGGCGGATTAAAAGTCCATTTACTCCGTCCCCGAGTAATGCATTTTGAATCTTGTGTTGATTCAGGTCTTTAAGAGCAGCTCTTAGCTCTTTCTGTGCTCCCACAAAGTTTGTGCCGTTGTCGGTCCTGATGCTTGTCACCTGCCCTCTGCGACATATGAATCTGCGCAAAGCATTGATGCAGGAGTCAGTGTCCAATGAGCTCGAAACTTCCAGATGTATGGCACGACTCACAAGGCAGGTGAAGATCACTCCCCAACGTTTTACATTTGCTCTGCCTCGTTTAACCTCCAGGGGTCCAAAGAAGTCGATACCAACATGAGTAAAGGGTGGTAGATCTGGAGACACCCGATCCTCTGGGAGGTCAGCCATTTTCTGCTCTCCAACTGTGGCTAGCATTCTTCGGCAGAAAACACAGGCTCTGATTATCTTTCTGGCTGCCGAGTTAGCACGAGGCAACCAGAATCTTTGATTTAGTCTTGAGAGCATGTGGCTTCTCCCCGAGTGTCCAATCTGCTGATGGATGTGGCCCAGGATCAGTTTGGATACAGTAGAGTCTCTGGGCAGGATAATGGGGTTCTTCAGATCCATTGGCATTGCTGATTTGCTTATTCGTCCTCCCACTCTTAGCATGCCTTCAACTAAGATTGGGTCCAGCTTCCTGATAGAGCTGCTTGCTCTTACTTGCCTTCCCTTCTCCAAAAGTGCATGTTCCTGAGAGAAGTGACGTCTTTGCTCGGAGTGAATTATTGACCTTTCAGCTTCTCTAATGTCCTCCACAGACAGATGTTGTGATCCAAATGTCAACTTTAGCTTGTTCATTTTGTCCTTTAAGGATTTCAAAAGAGTCCAATCTGGGGCAAGGTTAGCTTTTGCAGATTTCCTTCTTTGATTTAGCAGAAGAAGAATTCCCCTTAATTTAAGTATCCAAGCAACCCCTCTCTGCAGTCTGCTCCATGATGAGTAATACTCAAACAGTTTGCTGGTTGGGTTGGTTTCGTGGACACTCGAACTGTTAACTGCTACGTCCTTTCTAACCTCTGGGTCCTCTGATGGAATAAGGCCCAGGTTCTTAGATGTTTTTGGCCAATATTCCTTTTCCTTTTCCAGATACTTAGGTCCTGTTATCCACCTTGATGTCTTTAGAAAGTCTTCTACATACAGCCCACGGGACGCGTCGTCGGCAGGGTTGTCTATGGAGCTCACACTGCTTCTCCTGAGACAGGTCCTTGATCACTGAAACTCTGTTTGCCACAAATGTGTGATATCGTTTAGTCTGGTTGCTGATGTATCCGAGGACAGAGGTGCTATCTGTCCAGAAGGTTGAGTCGTTGAGGTCCACTTTAAGCTCCCTTTTCAACATCCTGTTCACCTTTACTGCAAGTGTTGCTGCAGTAAGCTCCAATCTGGGAATAGTGATCTGTTTGAGTGGAGTCACTCTGGATTTTCCCAAAATAAATGAAACATGGACCCTTCCCATACTGTTTGTAAAGCGAAGATAGCTGGTGGTGCCGTAACCTTTTTCGCTTGCGTCACAGAAGTGATGAAGCTCTGCAGTCCTGATTTGTCCAAAGTTCTCAGGTTTCATACACCTGTGCACTTGAAATCTGCTAAGCTGTTCCAACTCAGTGATCCATTTCTGCCATTGTTTTGAGTATTCTTCTGGGATGGTTTCATCCCATCCACTTTATCCTGCATAGCTCTTGGAGGATCTGCCTGGCTTTAAGGATAAATGGGGAGAGGAATCCTAATGGGTCGTAGATGGAACTGATTGTAGAGAGGATCCCTCTCCTGGTAAGAGCTCTGTTTTTGATATTAACTTTGAATATGAAGGAGTCTTTCTCTGTATCCCATTTGATTCCAAGTGCTCTTTCAATTGGCAGGTTTTCTCTGTCAAAGTCCAGATCCTTGAATAGCTTTGCTCTGTGATGCTCAGGTATACTTGCAAGCACTTCACGGTTGTTACAGACCCATTTGGTCAATGAGAAACCTCCTTTGGCGCATGCGTCTCTGAGGTCTCTGATAAGCTTAATAGCTTGTTCAACTGTGGCCACGGATTTGAGGCAATCATCAACGTAAAAGTTGGAATTGATTGTTTCAGTTACCTCTTCGTCGTACTTGAAGCTGTTGTCTTCTGCCACTTGTCTGAGAGCATAGTTAGCAATGCTAGGTGAGGACACAGCGCCAAAGAGGTGGACCTTCATTCTATATGCCTCCAATGAATTTTCAGTGTCTCCATCTGGCCACCACAGAAACCTAAGGAAGTCTTTGTGCTCTCTCTGGACTTGCACTTGATAGAACATTGCCTCAATGTCCCCCATGAAAGCAATTTGTTCTTGGCGGAATCCAAGCAGAACTCCAATGAGAGTGTTCGCCAGGTCTGGACCTTGGAGAAGTTCCTTGTTAAGAGATGTGCCTTTGCATGATGCAGTGCCGTCAAACACAACTCTAAGTTTGCGCTTTTGGTGATGGTAAACACCGTGGTGAGGTATGTACCATATCTGTCCATCATTCCTGTTAAGCTGTTCTGGTGGCACTCTCTCTGCATAACCCTTTTTTAACACATCCTCCATGAATGTTTTGTATTCCATGGCATATTCTGCATCCCTCTTAAACCTCTTTAGGAGATTTAGAGTACGTTGTTTTACCATTTCGTAGTTGTCAGGCATAACTATGTCCTTTTTTCGAAAAGGCAAGGGTAGGTGATAGTGTCCATCCTTGAGTTCTACTGAGCTTGATGCTATCTCCATGAACCTTTTGCCTTCACCTGACATTTCCTTCTTCTCTTCATAATATTTTTCCGAGAAGTCCTGATTGTATTGTGTGATGAGGAGATCATTCAGGTTGGCTACTGATATTCTGTTGACCATTGTGACCACAGGTCCGGATTCCACAGCAGTACAAGCGTTGAGTGGTCCATTTACCACCCATCCAAACACTATCCTGACTGTTCCATTGCCTTAGGAACATCAACTCCTATTAGAAGCTCTATGTCAGCATCAATTTCTTTCAGCTGTATGTCACTTAGATAAGGCCATCTTTCCAGATCCTTTTGGGTAGGTACATTTTCTTTTGAGACAGGAATCTTACTCTGTGTGTACACCTGAGGTAGGTCAAGGTAAGTACTGCCATCTAAATGTCCTATCTCCAATCCTTTGAGTTCGTAACTCTTTACAAGTCGTTCCTGACCCATTGTTCGTAGAACGACTGTCGTTTTTCGTGCTTTGGGATTCAGCTGTCTCATTTGATTCTCTGTGCAGAATGACGCTGAACTGCCGGGATCAAGAAAAGCATAGGTTGAGATAAACTTATCTCCTTTGTGAACCTTGACTCGAACAGGCACTATGGCTAGGGCACAATCCCTAACGGCCCCAGTGGCTTCACCAGCCGAGACAAGTGCACTGTTGACCCAAGCTCCTTTTGTTTCAGTAGGGGGAGGCTTTTGTAGAAGTGGACTGTCAATGTGAAGTATTGTTGGGTGACTCTTTTGACACTTTTGACATGTCAGCCTTTTCCTACAGTTCCTGCTCATATGACCCCTCATCAAACATCCAAAACAATAACCGCTTATCTTCAAAAAGTCAACCTTTTCCTTGTGTGGATGATTTTTGAACTGATGGAAATCAGTCAGCACGTGCTTGCCTTTACAAAAGTCGCAAAAAGAGGCAGGACTGCCCCCTTGTGGCTGTTTGAAGGTGCCACGCTGCTCTGTGTTTGACGGTGCAGCGCTGCTCTCCTGATCACATGCTGCTGCGATTATGGGTTGGCTCCTAGTGGCCATCCTTGGGCTAGAGATGTGGCGATCCTGTATATCCCCAAATAATGGGTCCAGGATTATTTTAGCTTGTTTTTCCATAAGCTCCACAAGGTCACGAAATCTAGCTCTCTTCTTTGTTCTCTGTAATATATCATAAGCCACTGTCCGCCATTTTTCTCGCAGTTTGTAAGGGAGTTTAGATACTATTGATCTTAGATTGGAAGGAATATCTAGTTCATCCATGTACTGTAAATCTTGCATAGCATTGCAGCATCCTCTTAAATACATTGCATATGCCTGAAGCGCTTTGCCATCATCCGGTCTAATTGATGTCCAGTTCATTGCCTTTTCCAAATAAGCGCTGGTTACTTTGATCTCGTCCCCAAAGTGCTCCTTTAACAGCTGTTTGGCTTCTGTGTAACCTCTTTGGGTATCCATATGCAGGCAGCTGCGAACGAGATCTTTGGGCTGGCCGGAAGTGTACTGGTTGAGAAAGTAGAGCCTGTCATGACTGCTAGCTGTTTTATCCTCGATAAGGTGTTTGAAAGCTCGCATAAAGGACTGATATTCAAGTGGATCACCATCAAACACTTTTATCTCCATTGTTGGTAACAAGGTAAGTTTCTGCTGCATAATGATGAGGTCAGCAATATCTCTCTGTCTCTGTATAACAGTGTCCAAGTTATCATGGGTTTCATTGTGTTGGGTGGAGCTATGCATTGTGGGCATTTTGAAAGGTCTAAACTGTATTGTGGGTCGCTGAGGGCGGCGAAGATTAATGACAGTCCTCTGAAGTGGTGTTTTAGGCACTGCACCCAATGGCATGAACTCCATGGCTGAGATTTCAGGATCCAAAGTGTCTGTGCTTCTTTCTTTGCTTTCCTCCAGATAAGCATTCATTCCATGGATGACCTTAAACTTTTTGATGTTAAACACGACCAAAACTGAAGTTATTGTACTTGGCCCGAAGAATCTACGAAACAAATTATCTAAGGATATATTAACCATGGATGGCATTAATTTGGCCTCCAGTGAGACTGTAAGGAATCTTGGTGTTATATTTGATCAGGATTTATCCTTTAACGCCCACATAAAATCAATTTCAAGGACCGCCTACTTCCATCTACGTAACATTGCAAAAATCAGGCATATCTTGCCTCAAAACGATGCAGAGAAACTAGTCCATGCATTTGTTACTTCAAGGCTGGATTATTGTAACTCTTTATTATCAGGGTGTACCAAGAAGTCAGTCAAGTCGCTTCAGCTGATTCAAAATGCTGCGGCTCGTGTACTAACCAGAGTTAGGAAAAGGGACCACATTACTCCTGTTCTGGCTGCCTTACACTGGTTCCTATAGAACACAGGATAGAATTTAAAATTCTTCTTCTCGCCTACAAAGCCCTTAATGGGCAGGCGCCATCTTACCTTAAAGAACTCATTATACCCTACTGTCCTACTAGGGCATTGCGTTCCAAGAATGCAGGGTTGTTGGTTGTTCCTAGAGTCTCTAAAAGTACAATGGGAGCCAGAGCCTTTTCTTATCAAGCTCCACATTTGTGGAATCAGCTTCCAGTTTGTGTTCGGGCGGCAGACAGCCTATCCGTTTTTAAGAGTGCGCTTAAGACCTTCCTTTTTGATAAAGCTTATAGTTAGGGCTGGTTAGATTCAGCCCCTAGTTTTGCTGATATAGGCTTAGTTTGTCGGGGGGACATCTTACTTCTTCCTTCTCTCTGTCTATACCTGTGTACTCTCATGTTCCGATTAACCCAGCTTCCCCAAATGTCTTTCTTTTTGGTGTCTGTATACGCCGGGATCCGGAGTCATGGATGATCCTGCGCTCCTCTGTCCTGGATCTTGAGTCGTGGCTGTGGTCCTGGATCATAGGTCCTGGATGGATATCCTCGTGGATTCATCTTCCTATTATACACACATGCATTTCCAAACATTTGGACTACCTATGTTGCAAATGTATTATCTTTTCAATTTACACACGGCATCTATTGCACGTCTGTCCGTCCTGGGAGAGGGATCCCTCCTCTGTTGCTCTCCCTGAGGTTTCTCCCATTTTTCCCTTTAAACTGTGGGTTTTCTCCGGAAGTTTTTCCTTGTACGATGTGAGGGTCTAAGGACAGAGGGTGTTGTATTGTCATACTGATATTTTGTACAAACTGTAAAGTCCACTGAGACAAATGTAACATTTGTGATATTGGGCTATATAAATAAACATTGATTGATTGATTCCATCTTGAATTTGATCATCCATTTTTTCCTCCACGTCAATGCTTTGCAGAACCTTTATTTTAGCAGCAGATGCTGCGATTTCTGTGTCCAGTTCCATTTGTTCCAGTTCAGCTTTTAGTGTTGCTTGTTGTAATAGCAGTGCATGTTTGTCCTTTAACCCAGCTGCTCTGGCTAGCAGGGCAGCCTTTTCAGCAGATGCTCTTCTACATGCTGAGGAGACTGAAGAGGTTTTTGAGCTCCTTGACTTGTGTGAAACATTAGAAATGCTGTCATGGGGATGAATCTTTGATTGTGCAATTTTTTCTCTTTTCCACACATCCACATCTTTCATACAATATTCAAAATGTGTCATTTTTGGCTCAAACCAGTCCACATGATCCTCCTCTCTCTCCTCCTCTGATAAAAGCTGCTGTACGGATCCATGAACACTGCACAAGTCATTTATATTTAGTTTGAACATCTCCAAAGCTTCATTCACATGTTCCACATTCCCATCCTCCACAAGCAAGGCCTTCATTTCGTTCATTTTCCTTGTGCATGCTCCTAATTTCCCACTGCGGGAGGCTTTGAGTGATTTTAACAATGTTTCTGCGTCAGCAGAAGTCCTGGGATCGTCCGACATTATTTATTTGTTTGTTTTTAGGCCGTGCGTAAAAGACGTTGCGCTCCTTTAATGAGTCTCACCGAGCACGCCTACTGGCTTCCTTTGTTGCACAAACAAATTCAATCACATTCTTTTCACAGACGATCCACAGGTATTTACAATCCTCCTCCAATGTGTGCATCGCCGTTATGATTTCCTTTTAGACTTTAACACATCCGACATTCCATTCAATGCGTACACGGATTTATTCCATGTATTTACTCACGACCGGCCCAGTCTGTCCGCTCCGGTGTGTCCCTCTTTTCCGGTGATCCAAACGGTGTGTGTCTCTTCCTTACGGAGTTGTTCGACTTGATGTAATGGCATCCAAGGTTTCCTCTTGCCACTATAGAGCGGGGTTGACGACACGCAATCCAAAACAATAAGCAGACGAAGGTTTTCAGTAGGGATGCACGATATTGGTTTTTTGAAACCGATAACTTCCTGCTTCTCAAGACCGATACCGATAAACGATAATAAAAAAAATGTTACGCCACTAATTATTTTAACGTGATTAACGCATGTGTATTATTTTTCCTCGGCCGCCCCGTAGTTTCAGAGCGCATCGAGTTTAAAATACCATCTACAAGCTGACGCTGACAGCCCCGCTCCTGCCGCCCGCTTGTGGCAGACCACACTTCCACGCTCACCGGCAGGCACCGACTGGCCATCAGGAGGACCGGGAGGGTGTGTGTATGTGTGGCCCGAGCGAGCGAGAGAGAGACCTTACGTGCATTGTTGTTGTTAGCATCTGGTGCTAGCTAGCTGCGCTAACGGATATAAGGAGCTGTTTAAATGAAAACAGAGGAGCGACATTTCGCCACAACTGCGCCGAGCACTTGACTTTATGCAGGAAGCCAGACAGTGGGACATTGTACGAAAAGTCAGCACACTCAGCACGGATAGTGCGCAACATGATTGCAGCGTCCAGGCAGCTCCCGTTCGAGCATATGCCTTGAGTTGCACATAACTCCAACGCCCATACCACCGACGACATGTTTGTTTACTGTCCTGGCTTCACGAGTTAGGGAGCGCTGGATTTGTGAAAAACTCCCCTCTTCCTAAACCACTAATACCACAGTACTGGCAAAACGGGAGGAGCCGAGTGAAAAACAAGCGCCCCTCATCCCAATCCACCCACACCGCAGTATTTTTCTTTTTTTTTACCCAAAGAATATATTCTATATTATCGGGGCTATTAATACTGGTATCGGGTTTATCGGGATGACGTCATAATTCCTAATATCGGACCGATAATTATCGGGCATCCCTAGTTTTCAGTCAAATTTTTTTAATTTATTAACAAAAAAGTATTGACTTATATAGTCTCAAAATAACAAATCTTAAACAATATTTCGGCGATATGCTTTCCTATATAAACTAAACTATACTTTGTTTGCAGTCCAATTTGCAACACCAATCTCTGTCTGCAATTTGTGGTCGAAAAACTGTTCCGCTCCCCGTCTCATCAGGTCTCCGAGCACACCGGCTGTCCTCAATTAAATACACACCGGAAGGTACACGGAAACAGATCATATTTCTGATATAAAATTAACAATTATTTCATCAAAACATATTCACCATGGCAATATAAATCATTTTCCATCATTAAATCATTTATCAAATTATGAATCGAAATAATAACTTTGTGGCTCTAACATATGTTGTTTAACAACCGGCGTAAACGGACCTTGACGCGCTACCAAGCAGTGAGCGTGCGATGTCCTGTTCAGATGACGTCAAACCCAACGGGATGCCATCAATAAACTACACAGAATCACACTACACACCTACGCCATGATTACATTCAGGCAGACTGTAGAATACAACCTCTTTGGACCATTGATATACTTATTGAAAACAAGCTACAAAATGTAATACCTTGCCGTTTAATACTTTTTAATAGCCTTCATTTTCGCTAAATAGATTTATCAACTTGTAATACTTTCTAAGACCCCGCGGACACCCTGAAACAGAAGACATTCCAGTATCTGATACAGTGAGCATTTAACGAGGAGTCACCATTCACCTGGGAAAGGGACGGGGTGAAGTCCTCCAGGTCTCCGAAGCAGCGGTGTTTGTGGCGGATGAGACTCCCCCAGAGCACAGAGCTCTGACAGGCCGGACATCTGCCCTCCACCGGCAGGAGGTGGGTGGGCTCCGACTTCAGGAAATGTTTAGCGAGGCAGATCACATGACCGCTCATCCCACAGGAGGGGTGGAAACAGCTCAGCTTTTCTGACACCTGAACAAAAACACAAAGATGTCTCGGTTCATGTCACTGCTTACAAACAACGGATTGTACTACAATAAAGTCTGACTTGTTTTTCACAATTCAAAATTCCAGAACATGATTCTAACTGTTAGTCAGTGATCCAGGTAAAGCCATGGAGAATGTAAACGTTTTCAACTGTACGCCAAAACAACGATTGTATATGTTATTAAGTGAGCTTTGATATAGTAATTTGTGCTGTTTTTGTATTTTAATATCTTTGTGTTTTTGCCATGTATTTTATACAGGTTGTCTGTATTCATATTACCATGCTAACGTTAGCCTATCAGCACGCTAATGAGCCAACATGGTACCCATTACCTGCACTGGCCCTGCTCCTCCTACCGACTCTTCCCTGCCTATCCCTGCATTATCATTTTCAATTGTGAGTGCAGAGACCAGAACCAGATCCTGAGCTAACCCACACCCAGACATACTGAGAGGATGGATACACTGTTTATCTCTGGTTCAGAACCAATATCAAGGTTTGGGATGTTTTAAAAATGTTCTACTTTAAAACTTAGGAAAACACTAGAGGGAATACAAATTATTATTCAAATATTTGTTAAAAGATAACAATTTAATTAGCTCACAATGGAAGAATCTGGTAAATGAAATGGAATGGAAAATAATAATAACCATGAAATCAGAAACCAAGTTCATATTTTTGATGAAAGATGCGAAAAAGGGTAAGTCACTTTTATAATGACCAGGTGGTAAGATGTGACAATCAATGTAGTATACGTATTAATGTTGTAACCATTATATAAGTTATGTAAGTGTTTCAAATCATTTAAACAAAATGCTGTTCTAATTGTTTGAATAGTCTTTACCTTGACCAGCCCTTTACAGAGGAAACAGCTGGATGTCTCCTGCTCCTCCTCCTCATCCTCCCCTGCAGGCTGCAGCTTCTTCTTGGCTCTGATGCTCCCGAAGGCGATGGGGACGTGGAGGGGGGGCTGCAGGCTGGGCTCAAAGTCCATCCTGTACTCCTGTCTGAGCCAGCGGGCCGTCAGCGGCAGCCTGCTCCAGGGGGGGGCCCGTAGCATGCTGGAGACCACCCGCCAGTGGAACTGCAGGCTGGACTCTTTCCTGGAGCGCCGGGGCACGTGGGAGAGCCGCCTGGAGGAGTGGGGGTGCTGCCACGCCCACTCAAACTGCCACAGTTAACATAAAGATAAGATAAGATGTTTTCGTTACGGCAGCATGTAAACAAGGCATTGCACGCAATGTGAAAATGAAAAGGAGCACATTATAAACAGACACAAGCATAACATATAAACTTCTCAAAATAGAAAATAAAAACAGAACTTTAAAGTAAAATATATACATAGTAACGGTGGAAGGTATACATCTGAAGACAGTCAAGTATACACTATGAAGGGCCAATTACATCTCACAAAATATAGAAGTAGGATATTATTAACATGGAGTGTTCATATTAAATTAAATATCAATGTACAGTGTGAATACACCATATACAGATGGACCAATTGTGATCAAAGCAACACAAGAAACTATGCAGCTGTGAGCTCTCTGCCAGCCAGAGGGGATTTAATGATGAGTTAGAACTATTCATGGGTGAAAGAAAACTACAAACAGGTCATTTGTAATATTACCGTGAACTGAATTCAAGACCAAAAAAACAATAATAAATTGAATTTGAATCCAACAAAGAATAGTATACATGGGAGAAAAAGGACACCAGGATTTGGAAATTCCCTTGTTTTCCTTCCTGTTTGTGTTCACCTCGTCTGAAGGTCGGGAAAATTAGACTTTTGATGACAAGAAATTGGCAGCGATGAAGGAGAAGAATGTTTCACTTGAGGAAACAACAACACAGTCATTGTGATGTACTCTGAAATCTACTATGAAGAGATCAGATGTTTCAGAACGTGATACATTGATACTCAGCAGACTGAAATCTGCAGTGTCAGTCTGCTGAGTGTTGGATGGCTATTCATTTCTGCTTTAGAACTTAATGAAACATCAGCAAATAAAGTTCTGCTCTCACATTCACTTCCTCATCACGAGCCAATGACGCTTCTCTATTAGTGTCCCTTTAAATGATGTGTCAGGGGCTTTTTATTCAGTCACTTCAATACACAGACTTTGACTTACCCGAAGGGCAGCAATATCAGAGGGGAAGCCGTGTATTATCAGGACCATGTCCCTGTACACAAGGAACATATGCAGAACATCAATAACAGTTTAATACCACATACTTCAAATACTCCACTACAACTATAAATCCTCAGGTGAAAATGTATTAAGTAAAAGTATTATCAGCTAAATGTACTCAAGTATCAAAAGTAAAAGTACTCAATGTGCAGAATGCCTCTTATAAATGTTTTGTGTTATTATAGAATATTATATTATTGTGTTTTTATTCAAAATTAAATGTTTTTTAATGTTGTATTTCGTCAATATGGAGCACATTTCGGAAAGTACTGAGTAAATTACTAGTGCATATATATATATATGTTAAATATGTGTTAAATATATGTAGTGCAGTAAAAGTACAACATTTACCTCTGAAAGTAGAAGTATAAAGTAGCAGAACATGGAAATAGTCAAGCACCCAAAAATTACATCACATGAATATATAATAATAAGAATAAGACGTTACATTCCACAGATCGATAATCGTGTAATCCTACAGGGAACATGATGTAGTATAGCAGTGTAACTCTCACCACGGTCCCCTCCCACTGGTCTTCTTCGCCCCCCCTCGGTGCCGTCCGGCGTTGTGCTGTCCTATTCTGCGCTCAGGGTTCACAGTGAAGCCAATGTAAATACGCCCTTTGAATTTAGGGTTGGTGCAGTACAGCATGTACACACCAAAGAAGTGTTCTACCTCCACAACCATCTTGGAACAGTGTAAGCAGCCACGTTCGCTGATATTGTTTTAGAGCACCCATGGAGTGAGCTAGCAGCATAACGTTAGCTGACTTGTGTACATTTTAGCTAGTATAGCCATGAGCAAAAAGTCAAAAAATAACCAATTGTACACACTTTAGACAATTATGTTGTGATAATACTTCCATTTTCACTGCATAATTATCTGAATAGCTTGAATTCAGATGCTTTAAAATGTTCATGCATAGTTTCGATGGTTACCCGTAGCATACCTTTCAACAAATGAGAGTAGTGGACCTTAGCACGTAAACATTGCCCGTCTTAGTTGCCTACTGAACTGCCTGATAAACTATGTCTTAAAGGACTCATGGGAGCCTTCTGCAAGACAAATAAAAAGCTAATATAATAATGTGCAACCAACAACTACTGTTTCATTTACAGTGTAATCAATGTATAGCATAGATGTATGTTTATATTAATCTCGCTTAACGTTTAGTTTGTCTTTCTGTAAAGACACCTACAATTGTGTTACGCTCATGGATTCGCTACTTTAAAATATATGTCCCGCCCATAATGGCAACATATTGCATCTGATTGGCTATTAGTATATATTCTTCAGTACAGAGACCCACACGTCGTTCACCCTATGGATATTTACCCTGTGACTGAATTTAGCGAAAACACTGTATAACACACGGCCTTTGGTAATGCTACGCTTCTAAATTAAAACCTCAGTTCACAATTGTGATGTAATAGTGTTTTGTTGGACGGTCGAAATGCTAAACTGAAGGATACCTTAACACTTCCGGTGTCAACATGTCCATGCCTCTGACGACACTCAGAGATCTATACACATTGATTTAGCCACACTGCAGCGGCTGTACTAACGTTACAATTTACCTTTTATTTATACAGACATGGCTATTACAGCTGATCACATCCGGGATAAACTGACCAAGGAGCTCGCAGCAATACACGTGGTATGTTTCTGCTTATTATTTTGTATTACACGTTAGCCCAGTCTTCTGTTGTCAGCAGAAACAAACTCAATGTAAGCATTATTCAGATGTAACATTATGTTGCCTGTATGCAAAGGTACACAAGTGAAAAACGTCATAATTATTTACAGCAATAGCTTCTCACTACTATATTCCATAGTGCAGGTATTTAGCCATTTTGGTTTGTTAGAAAAAGAGAACTGGGATTTTTATTTAGGCCTTATTCCTTTCATTTCACAAGTACTATTTCAGTGAGTTTGCTTGTCTTTGAAGTGAATGCCATGCTGTTGTACATCAATAACTATATGTTATAAACAACAAATAGAGAGCACCACTAACT